>NW_024583039.1:78364-100188 GCF_018398535.1 Haplochromis burtoni
TGTGTGTGTGTGTGTGTGTGTGTGTGTGGCTGTGTAGGTGTGTGTGTGTGTGTGTGTGCGTGTGTGTGTGTGTGTGTGTGCAAGTGTGCAAGTGTGTAAAACTGCATGAGATGAGATGCAGACCTCAGCCATTAACAAGTGGTTGTAATTAGCTGTATTACCCACATAAATTACACATGCACACACACACGCGCACGCACACACACACACACACACACACACACACTATTATCATCATCATCATCATCATCATCATCATCATCATCATCATCATCATCATCGTGTGGGCATGCTCAGGTTTCTGTTTCTGTATAGTTTATAATATTCTTACATGTCAAATGTTTTCAAATGTTTTTAATTGTACTTTGTTTGGAAAAGTACTATGTAAATAAAGTTATTATTTTATCTTGATTGTACATCATCATCCTCTTCATCCTTTTGTTATGTCAAGATTACGTGTTAAATTCTGAACAGTCATACGAGTGGATACTGCACAGAGCCCTCATCCTCTCAGGCCTCTGGTAGAAGAGATGAGTTTGGAGAAGAAGACATACACACCACACCAACCCTCAGGATTGTGTATACTTGATTTCCCTCCTCCAACCACCAGTCAAGGTGACTGGAGGAGGGCAAAAGACAAATTTGAAAAGTTAGACAACCCAATATTATTCTTGCTTGTGAACACAAACAGCTGTGGACATGACTGCATATCAGAGCCAGATTATTTTTCCTCATTCAGCTGGGATCAGTTTGCCCTCCTGAGTAGAAGTATTTATGATGTGGTGTATTTTCAATCAAGTGTACTTTTTATAATTACCCCCTGGAAAATTCATGTAAAATGTTTTCTTCCACGAGTTGTTTAAGAAAGAGTTTCCACCCCTGTCAGACAAAAATCAATACTTAACCTGAGCTTCCCCAGTTAACAGTGTGGCACAGTGAGATAAATGCCACATACTGCTTTTGTTTTAACTGAATGACATGCCAAAAAAAGAGTTAACTTAAGTTCTGTGAGCAAAGTCAGACATTCAACTATTGTTACAACAGCTTCCAGTTTATGGAAAAGTTTCCAACCCTGTTTTTAACTGTTGTTGTTGTTGTTGCTTGGAGTGCCTTGCATAGTGTGTCTCCTTTATTATTCACATCTGCTAAGTCCATACAGAGAAGGAGGGAACTCTGTTACATTTATTGAGCTCATCAGCAAAGTCGGGGAGTGTGAGATATAATAAAGCTGTGAACGAACTCGTTATACAGCATCACTGACTGCAAGCTCTAACTTGTAAATGATGCAGTGAATGATGGTAAGGTTAGGGTTGATCTCTCAGTAAGCACTGTTCCTGTCTCTCCAACCCATTACAGCAGCTGCACCATCAGGATTTCTTGGGAAATCCCCCAGGAAATCCCCTCCCCCATTCCCCACAACAAATCATACCCCAAAGTGTGCTGATACCTCTTCAACACAGTAGTTAGATAGTTCAGATAAAAAGTCATTGCAATGTTCTTCAAACACACACACACGCACGCACACACACACACACACACGCACGCACGCACGCACGCACGCACGCACGCACGCACACACACACACACACACCGATGCACACACACACACACACACACACTACACGACACACACACACACACACACCATCACACTAGTCATCATTTGGCCCGAGCTGTCACTTCCCTTTTGTCCTGGATACCCTATGGTTATTGTTTAGACAAGCAGAACAGACAGCCATTCACACAACTGTGTGCGTGTGTGTATGTGTGAAAATATGAGTGTGAATGCCACTGTGACAATCATTGAGAAGCTCTGGCAACCACTGGATCAAAGCAGACTGAGGCACCATGTAACAATGTCATGGTAACAACATCACAAGACTTTTTTACTACTTTTCCATAAAACACTCTTTTCAACACATACAGACACACTGAAATGCTTGTCTAAGGTTATATAGGATTTCAACTTATACTCACAATTATACTTTGCACAGTTCACAGTCTTGCAGTTACCACGTACCAGAACTTTCTTTAGCAGCACACCAAAAGCAAGGCCAAAATTTCAAACCAAACCTCTGTTCACGTCTATTCAATCATTTCTTTTGTCATCTGACATAAGATTTATTTTCTTTTTTACAATTAACTCTGCATTTTCACACAGTGGAACAAACAGTCTTGCTACCTCTGGTTTAAATTCAGCAGTCATTTGAATCGGGCCAAATATTTTTAAGATAAAAGGGAGGTTTGGTTTCCAAGCGTTTCTTCAGCTTCCATGGCAACATGATATAATTAACCAACCCGTCCCAATGAATGACAAACTTGAGCTGATAGCTGTTTACTTTCTGGGTCCTGCTGAAGCCTTGACAGGTAGCTTTCACCATCGTTTCTCCAGACAGATCTCTTTTCTTTTTTCTTTTAGTGAGTTCTGGCGTCTGGCATTTCTCCACACAAGGAAATGTTCCAACCCCCCTCCTCCCGGTCACAATTTTTGTTTATCCTTCGTACTAGTAACTGCAACCTTTGACGTGTACAATTTGTGTATTTTCTATAGAATTTACTAATGGAGCAAAAAAAATAAATAAATCAGCTATTTTGTGTATTCATGTCCAGGGCATAAGGCACAAGGCTAAGCCTTACAGGGCACAATTTTGGAAGCTCTGCTTACCTAACGGTGAGACGCAGAGCTGTGCTTTGGTGTGACTTTACTATTCTAATCCAAATTTCACACAATTAATATGCTATTAATATGCTTATTACACAGACTTCATACAATAGAGAGAAATGGCACCTTTCACCATCGTTTCTCCAGACAGGATCCTGAAATTAATTATTTTTTTAAGCCAAGTATGACTTATAGTGAAGTGCCCAAGTAAGTGTCTGGAGTAATTTTAAGAGTGGTAAGACTCATTTTTGGAAGCCCAATACTTATAGAAAAGAACACTGAATAACGTACTGTTAATGTCTGGCCTGGGAAATGTCATTTATTTGTCTTTAGGTTTTTGCATCACCTAGTGGTTAAATAAGTGAATAGCAAAGATATAACAAAAAAAAACTAGCATACTAATTCCTTGTAATATTTATAATTTAAACTGTGAAAATTAGATTTTAAAACAATGTAATATTCATGGTCAGCAAAAAAACCCAAACAAACACCTGGACTCAACTATGGTTTTAGACCAAATAATAAATAAATAAATAAATAAATATGAAAAAATTAAATTAGATGGCACTGTAGGCCTTTTACTTGTTTTTTTTGTGAAACTGAAAAACAAAAACAAACAAACACATATGTACACACATGCTTACACACATATATAACCAAAGATTCTTCGGTTTATTTAATTCAGATCATTTTTCTGCTTCCTGGCTCTTTCACCTCCAACCCTTCTTCTCATTCCCGCTCCCTCTATTTATCAGCAGCCTGTCTCTATATGTTTACATTCACACTGGGATAAATGGTTTTTCTGTTGCTAATTGCGGCTGTGTGTTTTTCTGTTGGCTGGTTTTGTGTTTCTCCAATCAGAGCTCTGAGATCCTGCATGGAACCTGCTTGTTTTTTCAAGCACAGGGGCATCATTTATATTGTGTGTGAATGTGTGTGAATGTGTTTGTCTGTGTGACCCAGTTTTTGCTATCTCATGGGCCTAAAACGTGCCCCCAGATTCAAAAGATACTTAGAATTTACAGCTCTGTATCCAATTACATTTCATTTTAGGAATATGCCACAGATACAGGTTTAAGGTAATGTTTAAACTCCAGAATCCTAATTTCATGACAAGGTTGGTAAAAAAAAAAAGTATATTAAAGTAATAACTGATGAGTACCAAGAAGTGGGCGTGTAGCTGTAAGAAGCCAATGACGAACAAGAGTGTTTCATTCGAGGGTGGGATGGTTTTTTTGTTGTTTGTATTCACTGATTCATCTTCATCTTTGGCCAGATGGTGGCATAACAGGCTGCTCTGTTTCTTCCAGCCAAGACTGGGTTAGATTTTGTTTAGTTTGTATTTAGTGAAAAAGATGGAATACAGCCGCCCAGCAGTATAAAGGTTCTCTTTTTGCCTCTCATTAAGGAATGATGGAAGTTCGATGATGAGGCTGTTTATGGTTCTGTTGTGGGGCCAGTTTTGGTGGGCACAGGTCTGGATCACTATACTCTGAGAAGATTATGTTTTTAACTGCTTCTGGTGCTGATCAAAACTCACCATGTCTATTACTATAAACACAGAACTTGATTTAACATGTTTAAATAGTCCTGACACATCTGATACAGACTATGAAAAAGCAGGTTAAACAACACAGTCCAAAGATCTCCAAAAAGATCTCTGTTGTACCTGCATGGACACCAGACCTTCTGTGATCGTTTAACCTCTACTCTTTAACTTTTCAGTCATGGGTCCCTCCAGGTATCTATTTATTTTTTAGATATGAAAAATGTATTGATCTTTTTGTTTAAATTCTCAGCCAGTTTGTTAAAATGTTTCACTGGTGCTTTTGGCAAGTTTTTAGTGGAAACATCTAGCAGTCTCCAGGCATTCAGCTGGGTTCTCTCTTAGTTGCTCTGGAGATCTCTGGAGGTTTCTGGAAACTGTGCCTGCCTGCTGTTGTTGGCAGTGACTCTTTGCCTGTCACTTTACTCATTATGGTGTCACAGGCTTGGCGTTTTGAAAGTGCTAATTAATTTTTACAGCCAGGGTCCCAGCTGGAAAGCACTGTAGAAAAGTAACATAATTGCATTTCCACATCACCTAAAGATGAGGGTTTGCAGACAGAACATTTGGCCATGCTCAGACAAACCCAATCGAAACCTGAGACGTCATCTACTCTGTTTCTTTAGGAACAGGGTTATGTCATGGTGAGACATTACGATGCCAAAGAAAAAAGAGACATAACTATTGGCCACAAGAGTTCCTAAAGCAATTTATCAGTCCCGGCAGCCTACTTGCAGTCTAAAATAATGTTGTCTAAAGTTACCTTGACTCACTGGACCTCCAGCCAAAAAATTAAGTCAGACAGAAAAAGAATTCATGGAAAGTTGAAAGGTTTCTATACATACATATATTTTGTCTATTTACTGTATAGAAAGATACAGATATAAGCTTCTTTTGACCTTACAGTCTCCCAAAGACTTACCATTCAGGTTTTCCTTGTATATCAAGTAGCACAGTTAGGGTTGGGGAGTTGATCAAATGGAACTGTCATTACTTTTGTAATCACACAACAAATTGTAACTTCAGCTATTAGCCAGCTTCACAGTGACCTAGTTAGAAGTTCTATTAGTGAAATTGTTGAGATCTCTCACCGTCCACTGTCACCCGCCTTTCACCAGTCAGGCAAAGATGGCTTGTAATTAAGATATTTTTGCATTTGCACGAACTAGTGGAAATGTATTCGCTTTTTCTTTTTCTTTTTCTTTTGGAAAAAGCGAATAACTTCCCAACGCTGCTCCTAAATAAGACTGGAAGTGCAGCAGAACTTTAACAATAAATGTAATGTAAACTTTTCCTCTAGAAGTCTATTTGCTGACTTTATTCTGTTTAGTTTGATTTAATCAAGATGAAAATGATTAAATGAAGGAAATGGATGACTGGGAAGACACAAACACAAACACACACACACACACACACACACACACACACACACACACACACACACACACACACACACAGAGAGAGAGAGAGAGAGAGAGAGTTTTGACCGCCCACCTCTCTCACCAATGTTAAAACTAGGTCTCTTTATCAATTTTTATCCCTCCCACTCTCTCTCTTTGTCATGCTCTCTCTCTCCCCTTCATGCACACTATGTCTCTCTCCCCTTCTGTCAACAACCCACACTAGTGATGTCAGAGCTTAATTAACCAATCACCAGGAAGCCAGTCCATCAATGTCACACACCTGGCCAATCATTTGCCACATTCAAATTCTCCACAAGCCAATCGCAGCGAGCCTGCCTCGGTTGGTTTGTTGTAAAACAAGGAAAAAGAGTCTAATCTGCTTACATGCAGTACACATATTAGGACAGCATGATGTGCTTTCATGAATGAAGGAAGGTACTCAAACAATATGGGGAGGTGGGAAAGTCTGGTCCATGTTTGACAAGCAGTCCCTGTCTCTCTCTCTGTGCATGTCTGTGTATAGATATACATACATATATTTTCCTCTACCACACACTTAGACACACACATCAGTGCCAAATCAAACAAAGTGACTAATTTTAAAAATTTTATGTCAGCAAAAGGCAGCTCCCCTTCTGTATGTAAACACCTGCTGTAATAAGAGCCAGACCATCCTGAGAGACAGGATGATGATGTTGATCATGTTTTTTTTCCCTGTCAAGTTAGAATAAATTCAGAACACATTCATTACATTACAGCCTTCTCACCCTTTAAGAGTAGAGTATATTTTCCATCTCTTTGTATTGCTGAAGTGCACTGCATCTCATCTCAGTGTCAGCTGTCACAAAACTGGCTCTCTAGAGTAAATGTGAATGACTTTTATGTGTTTATGCATGCATAAGCACATAAAAGGTCATTCACATTTACTTTAATGTGGCCTTTTTCACACTGATCAACAGCTAAAGAACCTTTAATGTCACAGTGAAAACTACATACTGGATACACAGTGCTGTGCAAAAGCCTTGAGCCACCCCCTCATTTCTTTGCATTTTATTTCCAAGGAGCCAGACCTTCTTATCATTTTTAAAGTGATATTGAACAACAGTTCTCCAGCTTTCAGAAGGTTTTCTTTGGACATTGGGTACTTTTCCACTCATTTTTGGTCCAATCCTTGTGTTCAGCTTTTTCAGAGGAATGTTTTTTTTTTTGCTTATATAGAATCATTCAGACATAAAAGAAACGTAACCTAAAGGATGAAGTGATCTGGTGTCTACACATATTATACCAGACAACGCAGCAGATAACCAATTTCAAATTGTATTTTTTGCCACTTTGTTACTAGCAACCTGTCACAAAACACTTAATTTGTTCTAATTTCTTCAATTGACTCTACAAAAGGTTTCAAAGTTAACACAGTTTGACAGGCATAAAATTGTGTTTTTGTATCAGCAAGGTGACTCCCAAAGAGCTATTAGCTAAAAACTATATCTCAGCATGATGTGTAGCGTGTCCTTAAAAAGTGGATGGCAAAACAAGAAGTGGCACACCTATAAAAATATATACAGCAAATGAAAGGTATCTGAAAGACATGTCCTTAAGAAACAGGAAAAACTCCAGCAATAGCCTGACACAGGGCCTGAGAGATGCATTAGGGCCTTCCATCTACTATTCATTTATTGGTTACTGAAGCTTTGCTAGAAATCGCCTTAGTGGAAGTTAAAATGACAGTAAACAAGTAAAAGTTACGCAAATTACACAAGAACTGAACTGAAAATCAGTGGCAATGGGTCTCGTGGAGTGATGAATCCAAATTGGAAATTTTTTACTCAAATTATTATTCAAATGATCAGTGAATGGTGTTGGTGATCATGCCAAAATTGATGGAAATATCAATGTAGAAAAGTGCCATCAGATTTTAATCGATAATGCGATATCATCAGGAAAGCATCTGATTGGCGACAGCTTCATTTGTCAGTATGACAGTGATCCCTAACGGGTAGAAAAACACACAATAGAACATTATCATTATCTGCCTCCCCACAGCAGAGACCTCAATATTATTGAAGTAGTGTGTCCTAAGAGAAAATGGAAAAGAACCCTGGAAAACTATTCCTGAAAACTACTGACAGAAATTCTAAGGAAGCTTAAATAAAACTGTTTAGGCTGTGTTAAAGAATAAAGATGATCACACCAAATACTGACTTTCAAGGTTGTCAGAATTGTGCAAACTCTGTTTTGCCTTACTCCTTTAAGTATACTAGCTCATGTTTCAATAAACCTGTTTCCTAGTTTCCTGACAAAATATCAAGAAATAAGGAGTGGCTCAAGACATTGATAGATGGTAAGTAAGAGATGGTAAGAGATGGACAAATCCCTCCACATTCTGAAACTGCAACTATGTTTAGATAAAAGTCTTCTTTGTCTTTCGACTGTTCCCTTTAGGGGTCACGACAGCATATCATTTGACTCCATCTCATCCTATCGCTAGAATCCTGTTCTGTGACACCATCTCTCTGTATGTCCTCCTTCGCTACATCCATGAATCTCCTCTGGGGTCCTCCTCATTTCCACCTGCTGGGCAGCGACATATTCACCATCCTTTGTCAAATATATTACCATATAAAGCACCTTAAGGCAACTGTTGCTTTGATTTGGTGCTATATAAAGAACAAAGAGAGCAAAGCACTCTGTTGTAGAGATACAGTACTATGAGGTCTTTAAGATGAGATGGGGCCTGATTATTCAAGACCTCATATGTGAGTGTGAAGAGCAGCTACATACATATATACATATTTGTTTAATATACACACTGACGGCCATATCCTGAACAAAAGTAATGCCATCCAGGGTAAGTATCTGGTTAGACAACTAGTTTCTAAGATTTTTAAGGTCAAGTAAAATAATGTTAGTTTCATCTGAATTTTTACTCTGTGCAGAGGACACACCAAACACCTTCTACATCTGTACTGTTCCAGTCCCCCCCCTACTCCCAGAGCATGCTTCGGCATCTGTATGTTGTGCAACATTCTTCTTTGTTGAACTCTCACTATTTAATTCTTGCCTCTGCCTTCACTTGCTTTCTCTGATTTCTAAAGTCCTATTACAGACTACCATCCAACGTTAGACAGCTATATTTTCCCCTGATGCAACTTTGAAGTCTTCTGTCTCTTTCAGATTGCACCTTCTGCAGAAGAAGTAATCTAGCGGTCCCCAACCTTTTTTGCGCCACGGACCGGTTTATGCCCGGTGTTGTGCAAAATCTGTTAGCATCCATACTTCTGCATTTCTCTCCTTAACACCCTACCTACTCTTTCACAGTCTTCTCCATTTTCTTTTTTTAAATAAATAGACCAGTTTTTATATAGCTTTTCTGCTCTATCTGAACTTCACACAAATTGTACATTCACCAACCCGCATCTATCTAACATTCAACATTAATGGGGTTAGTATCTTGGTATGCAGACTGGAGGAGACTGGGATCAAACCACCAACCTTCCGGTTAGTAGGCGACCTGCTCTCCTACCTGAGCTACAGACACCCCACACAGACCGCTCTTATCATCAATCTGTTCCCCCATAGATCAATTAATCTATCTATGAAACTGTATATAGTAATGTATATAGTAATAGTGTAATGTGAGAGTCTCTGGGGAATAATTTACATTTTAAGTAAGCCTCAAATGGGACTTCTAAAACTTGCTCTCAGCCCCAGAGGGTACAGCTTAGTAAAAACTTAGCAAAAACCTTTTGTAGACTCCATGTAAGTAATCACCCCTCCTGCAGCCACCTGTGTTAGGAATCACATGAGATAAAAGGAGCACACTTGTGTAAAGTCTAAGAGTTCCAGTCTCTGTGTATAGACACTATAGATACTCATATATTTGTATTGTAAATATGTGTATTTGTCTGTATTCTGAGTATATTTTTCAATCTGTAAATCACATCTGCGTAAATAGTTTGATGACTTCACTATCTTTTTTTTTTTGTGACTGCTGCCTTTAGGGGTCGCCAGATCCTATATGCAAAAGTGCTTTCGGTTCTGGAAAAACGCATCTTCATTTTGTGTTGTCAGCAGCTGAGGTGGCAAAAGCACAGACTTTCTTCACTTACCTAGATGTACAGATAGCTGCAGTACTTCAACAATAAAAAGCTGAAGTACTGCAGCAACGTTTTTATTTAAGTAAAAGGGAAAAAGTACAGGCTTTCAAATGTACTTAGATTAAGAAAGTAAAAGGTAGCTCCTTAATGGATAATTCTACTAACAGCTTTTGTGCAAAGGTAGCTGAACCTTGGGATATGTTAATATGATAATAAAATAATATTAGTACATGATAATACAAATATTGTTCAAATTTAAAGTCTAATTCTAATGAATTTACTTAGCTTGAAGTGTGTTGTCTAGGACACATGCAGTGAAAAATATTTTATATATGTATATTTATCTTCCCCTGATTTGTAGAGGGTGACTTTGCCTCCACACATAAACAGTAAAATAAGATCAGTCAGGCGTTACAGTGGAATTCAGCAGGTTGGGAAACCCGAAGGTCAGTGTAGTGGTTCAGCATGGAGAAAAGAATCACAACTTACAATAATTTCTAATGTGAGCTTCAGTGGGTTTTCTTAGTGTACACGTTATGATCAACTGACCTGCTGCTCTTTGGGGATTTACACAGCCAAATTTAACAAGATGTCTGCAGTTTCACTAGCTTTGATGGTTCATGTCCATCCTCTGCACTGAAAGTCTTTATACTATACAGTATGCGGTTGGTATAAAGCTGGAATTCAGTGATTGAGTCTGAATTCATCATTGTAAATGCAAATTTATTTCTGCATTTAATATAACCTAAATCTTACCATGAGCACCAAAGCCACTGTGCACAAGTCCAACACAGAACTTTACTGTGAATTCACCACAGTACTGCAAACTAACCTGTTTATCCTGAACAAAACTACCCAGTATTTTCAGGCAACATCTGAATAACACAAAGTTTGTATAGCTTTGCTTTGCAGAACGCTTCACAACATGAAAATATATAATTCCTCGACACACATCATATACACATGCAATATGTGATCAAAATTAAGACATTACAAGTAGGCTTTAAATTTGCAGTTCATCAAACACCCCTGAGCAGCCCTTACCTTTAAATCTAACCTCTCTTCTTCCTGTTTTTCTTATCTTTCTCCATCCCTGAGTGAAGTTAGCTCTCTCTCTTTTCTCTCGATGTGAAATACAACAGCTGGATCTTTAGCTGCAACACACTGTGAGACAAACTGCACACAAACAGTTTGTGTGTTTGCTGATGTTTGTTGAGCTGACATTGAATTTGAAATTACCTGACACTTAAAAATCGTCATTCTTTTCATGCTTCCTCCTATTCTTTTGCACTAGCTAGAGTTTTGAAGTAGTCCTTCCGGTCACTTTAACTCCTGTGTATAAACGCTATAGATGATACTGCTGAACCTAAACTAATGAGTCTGTTTTGAAAATGCAAAGAGTAGAAAGTACAGATATTTGTTTAAAAATGTAGGGAGTAAAAGTAAAAAGTTGTCAGAAAAAGAAATACTCAAGTAAAATACCTGAAAATTCTACTAAAGTACAGTAATATTGTAGAGTATGTGTTACTTCCCACTTCTGTCAATCAGGCAAACTTAAGCTGCTGCAGGAACTGTATGAGAATGGGAAATGGTGCGTGATGGTCCCTGGGTTGTTGACCTGCTGTTTTGAGTTTTGTCATTTCCTTTTTCTTTTTGAGTTTGGTGAAGTGGTTATAGTCCTCGTTCTTATTAATTGTGCTTTGTGCTTTTGTTCCACTTATTGAGCTTATTATATTTCTTCTTTCAGTTTAAACCGTCTCGCCAAGTGTTCCCCGTCTATGCTTTAGTATCTGTCAGTGATGTCCCCTTGTTTAGTTCTTCATGAGTTATTTTGTTAGTCATCTGTGCTTGTGCTTTGTTTATACTTACTTCCTATGTCTCATTATTAGATTTAGTTCAGCTCTGTGTTTTTTACAGGTGTTTCCACTTTGGCCACATCCCAATTTATATTTACTCCCTCAGTTGTTCTTAGCTCATTGTCATGTCATCCTGTTCCCCTCTGCCTATTTCCAATCTCACCCGGCATTTGTCTCCACCCATTCCTCCCTACCTGCCCTCTCTTCTTCACCGCTCTTGTGAAAAATCTTTTGCTTTGGATGTTTGACCTCAGGTATTTAAAATTAGCTACCTTCACTATCTTAAATCCTTGAAGCTTCAAAGTTAAGAGATACGTATCTGTTTCCAAAATATGAATTATGATTTCATACAACAACTGATTTCTGAAAATCTGTTTGAGACACAGACATGTGTAACATGGTTTGAACATTAGCAGAAATCTAAATTGTTAAAGAGTTTTTGAACAAAATGAACTATTAGCCAGGGTCATCTGCCTAATCATAATAAATTACCTAGCCTGAAGTGCAAGCGTCATGGGTCCATTTCATCTTGCACCTGCAGATGACTCAATGGATCCCCTTTTATTCTTCATGAGGTTAGAAGAGTATCAGCATGCCAAATAACCCATTAACCAAATGGTTAATGGGTTATTTGGCATGAAAAACTCACTTCTTGTCTAAATAGACAAGAAGTGTGTTACAGGAAAAATGTCTCATTGTGTCTTTATTTCTCCTGGGTTTTTTACAGAGTTTTCCCCCAACAAAGTGAGTTTTCATGCCTCTAAACTGTATTTTTATTCATATATGTAATGGCTGAATTACAAACATTCTGAAAAGAAGAATGGACCAGAATTCCTCCACAGTGATCTGGAAGACCCACTGAAAGTTAAAGAAAGAAAGAAAAAGAAAATATTTAAAGTGGGATAATGTAACAAGGTGATATAGAAACTACAATCTGTGGAAAGAAGGATGGGGGCTCATTCAAATTCATTCGTGAAAGAGAATAAGTACCATATTGTGTTATAATATATACTATATTATCGTACATCTGTTGATATGTCCAATAATGTACATCTGTTTGACTGACACTATTTCAGTCAGACTTTTAATGCCCACTTTTGCCATATTTCAGAAAGAAACCATAGAAGAGCAATGTCATACTAAACGCATCAATTTTGACAATAAAGAGAGGACAATTAATTATTAATTAGTCATAAAACTGAGTCAGAAGCTGTCATTCTGTCATTTTTTTGTCTTTCTCTTGTTTTGTATATATTCCTCTTGACTGTATATATATTTTTCTGTTTTCTATTTATTCTTTATGTCTTTAGTATTCATATTTTTTACTCAAGCACAGTTGGCCTGGAGCACCCATAATTTCGTTGTACATGTACAATGACCATAAAGGGCTTTTCTGTTCTATTCCAAAATTCATCTCTATGACCCCATGTTCGTTTCTACACATGTGGTACAATGGATATTAATAATCATTCTTAACTAGCATTCAGACGTGTCAGATGTATTAGGTAACTTGGCGATTCTAAATGGGCTGCAGGTGTGAAAGCCAATGGCTCTCTGTCGCTCTGTCAGCCAGACCAAGATACTCAATATGGTGAAAACATTTTTCGGTCGAATTCCTACTAATATTTCATCCATACTAATATTTTTTTTGATTGCATGCACTTTTATTCCACCTATTTTCAGGCTGCACCTTCACCAAGGATCAATTAAATAAGAGTAGCTGCTATCACGCTGAATCTTACTGATGCTGTTATAAAGGATTTACCTCTTTCTTCGACTAAATTAATAAATAATCAAAAAATAACAATACAATGCATGGAAATACATTTCTCATGACTTATTTAAATACATTGTTACTCTTTAAACCATTAAATATAATTAACTATGAAGTAATACATCAAATAGGCCTACGATCAAATATTACGATTAAACACTGGTGAAAATCAAGAAAAGACAACCTTCATTTCAAAAGTATTATTCAGTTTTATTTCAGGATATCAATAATAATTCAATTTCAGCCAAAATAATTCTGGTAATAACATAAAAACATTAATTTTCTCTTTGTACCTTAAATTTAAGGCTTTCGTCTGATTTCTTGTGGCCTCCGATGAGTTGCAGGCGTGTGCGGCAGCCAGCCAATAATATCATCGGAAAATAAACCCATAACGAACCATTGGCTCGGTGAGTTTAACCACGTGCCAACTGACGTCACCTGATTTCTGCAAATAATTTTCCAGACCACGCCCACACAAACAAGTCCTTTAGAGTGCTTATTAATATTCATTATGTTAGACACTTTTGAACGCAAATAAATGCGGCATCCACGGGGATGAACTAATTGAAAGTAAAAATAAAAGTACAAGAATATATAATGGCTAAGCAGACCATCTGAAACCAGGACAAATATAGTTTTATTATCTCTCTTGCAGACAGAGAAAACAACATTCATATGTAAAAATAATAATTAGTTTCTCTTTGGCCATATTTCTCTCCATCAACTAACAAAACATGAAATGTCTTTTAAAATCTTTAATTATCATCACAACAGTAGAATAGACAATATTCTTTGTAACTCTGGCCACAGGATCCTGTGCACTTTTTTATTTATTTATTTTTATCTTTTTTAAGCTCCCATTGGTTCTAAAATTCATTCACATGTGCAGACTTTCCTTAAATTAGATTTCCTGCATCTGTACCACAGTGCCTTCTTAGTGTCATAAAACATAACTGCATTTGCTTTTGGGCTTCAAAGAAGCATTATGGAAATCATGAGTGTAACGAGTCAATAGAAACTCAATACAACAAACTTTTAGTATTACCTTCTGTATTCTTGTAGTGTTGTAATAGAAATTAATTTGGCTTTGTAATATTGTTGACACAGTCAAACACACACACACACACACACACACACAACGTGAAAGGGGGGGGGGGGGGGGAGCATTACTCTTCAAAGAAACCCAGGAGCCACGATCAGTTCGGTGGGACTGAGAACAATGTTGTTCCACCAATCTCTTGCACTTCTTTTGATAATTCAGGTACTGGATAGCTGCCTGCATATTACTTATGATAATAAAATAAGAAATGTCATTTGGCTTGCTAAATGGCACCTCCACATATGGGCTATGTTTACTCCCAAATGAATTAAATACTTGTCACACACAATAGAAAAAAAATGTCACAAAAAACACACCTAAGGCAGCCTATTGGCCATCACTTCAGTAACATCCATCCCTTCAGTTGGGCCCTGTAAAATAGCTTTGGGACTGGAAACATTCTTTTTGGAAAATCAGATTTGTTTTCAGTCATTTCAGTATAGACCATTTGATCTGCTCCTTGGCTGACTGCAAAACCTGCAAAAGTAAAAAATGAAAGAAAATTATATAATAACAAAACATGAATGACAACTGCTTTATAAACAAACAGAAAATGCAACCTTTGTGTAGTATGCACATATATCATTTAATGTGTTTATTCTAACTTCTGATATGTATTTGGTTTAGGCATCAGAAATAGTTCGTTTTAGGAAAAGATTGGGTTTAGACTATAGTGACTTAGTTATAACACTGCTCGTTCTGTTGCTCTCATATATGTGTTACAGAAGTTTTTGAAACCTTAACACAGTCCAGTATTACCCTTTACATTACAATATAATGTCAAAAAGTATCTTACCGGAGAATACAAGTCTGTTTAGTAAAGGTAGAGTGGTTCTAATGCTTTACATAACTGAGAACTTCTGCACAGTAAAGCATGGTGCTACAGTACGACTGTTTAAACACTAGAGGGCAGGCTGAGCTTATGCTCACAACCATGTGAAGTCATGCCACCATGTTAAAGCACAACAAAATCGTAATACAAAACACATCTTTGTTCTACTGCCACTAAATAAATACAGTGGGTTAATGTTTTCAAAATCTACATGTTTCAACAGCTTGTTCTTGTATGTTCTTTACTGGTTTATCTTTTAACTGTTTTTCAGTCCTTAGAAGAGGTTAAATTACAGCAGTGAGAAATCGGCCAGCAGGTGGCGCACTAAGCTCAAATTTAAAGGCCCTTGATTCAGTATGGCATATAAAGGCAGCCTAATGTGCAGCGTGTCTATTGTGTTGATCACGTAAAAACGTTAGATGCACGTTAGAGTCAAGCTATACTGCAAGTTGTGTTTAGTCAATAGCATTGCATTGGTCAAGATCTACAAGCTGTCAAATTTCTATCATCATGTACAGGCAGCATAATTAGAAACTAATGGAAATGAGATGAGAATGTCAACCCAGGTATGAACGTTCATAGCTTATAATCTTTTCAAAAACTATTTTAATTTGAGTAAATGGGGAAAACACACGAGTGGACATGATCTCTGAGTTTAGTATTCAGCTCTCCTCCATCTGTCCATCAATCAAGATAAATAATAAATGTGCATGGCAAATATTCTCGGCCAAAAAACTAACCGCAAGTTGCTCTCCGATGCATCCATCGGCGCATGAATGAATGTCAGATATAAAGCACTTTAGCAGAAAAAGCATTAAAATGCTTGTATGAATGGGTGAATGAGGCAAGTTGTAGAAAAGCACTATATAAGAACCAGTCCATTTACCATGTGACTAAAACTTTGGAAATATGTGAGGTCAGGCATTGTCTGTTATAGCTCAAAGCATAATTGTAATTGCTCAGTCAGCAATTGATACGTCAACTAGAGAATCTCCTCTTCTGCCACTAATGGTTATCCTCCTTTTCTTCATTGTGGTGTGTCAGGTATAGAGCATTAGCTTTTTTGGGGGTGACATTATTAAATGCCTTTATGTCCTTCCAGTGCCTCTAAAACAGCTCCGACCCACTGAAGGATTGATTTTACAATTAAAACTGCCTTGAAAAGACTGTTGTTGCAAATTGGTGCTATATAAATAAAACTGAACTGAATTGAACTGCATTTGTGTATGCATGTGATGCCTTCATGTTTGTGTGTATAGCTTTGGCAGTGATATTCACAGAGTCTGTTTGCTTGTGTATTACCTGAGCCACGCTTTGTTCAGTTAATGGGTTCTCATCCGCCTGTAATCAAAATGACATGAAAAAAAGTCAAATACTTAACACACACACACACACACACACACACACACACACACACACACACACACACACACACACAGTGCATTAGATCTGTGGAACAAAGAATAGCACACTATAACCCAGTGACATTCAAACAGTGCTAGTTAACAGTTCAACCAGTCACAATTCATAGTGGAGCTTGTAGCCATGCTTGTGGTGTAGCTTCAGGGCAAGCACCGTCTGGTATGCAATCATTCACTTTAATTATCTGATGGACACAGTTCCCAGAGAATAACTCTTTTCACTTGGATGATGTCTTCAGTGTTACTCTAGCGCCACCAGCAGGTCATAGTTATCAAGTATAGAAAAATAACGTGTTAGTCCACATGCTCTCCCACCATGCATTTACCTTTTCTGTTTTGCCCATTCCTCCTTCCTCCCTTCACTGAGTCTTACTCCTTCTCATCCATTCATTCTTTCTCTCTCACTCACTCACTCTTTCTCTCTCTCCACGTCACTATCTTTCACATTGGCCTTCTTCCTCTCTCACCCTCGGTCTGTCTGTCTGTCTACAGCAGCTGGCTCCTGTCTGTTTGTGCCTCTAGGTTACCGGTGATGTAATCAAAGAGGACGAAGCCATAGGCTGGCTCTGACATTAGCTGACACCAATCAGAAGAAGAGAGAGAGGGAGAAGGACAGGAAGAAAAGTAAAACAGGGAAGAGAAGGCAAGAAGCAAGTCAAAAAAGCTAAAGGGAGCTACAGCAAATCTTGATGTAGCCGTTCTAATCAGACCAAACACCTGCATTGATTTGTATTTCTACAATCTAACACACTTGTTTTCTGTTTGAATTTCCAATGGTTATACTGATACAATAGGTTTTGGGGAATAACTGACAGAAATCTTACCCTGTAGTTGACTTTCTGTAGGACCTGCTGTGGATCACTCTCCAGAATCACCCTGGCAACAGGAAAAAACAACCAATAAGGGTAGAGTTCTGTATAAGCAGGACTGGGATTGCTTATGGGATCATGGCATTTTACATACTAAACATTTTTTTATTTTAATAATAGAAATACCTATCATCATTTTGCCTATAAATATCAGGCAAAATGATCAAAAGGGACTCATATTGACTATTCTAGTTGGATAAACTTTTCTTTCTCTCACCCCCCATCAATGATTTCATCCACAACAAGAAACACTCCTTCCATGTTTTCCAATAAACACCTCCGCTCCACATTTTTCCTGCAGGATAAATAAAAGAATTACACTCGTCATTAGACACGTTACTTATGATCTCATATGATCATCATCATTTTAAGTTAAAGTTTTTATTCCTCTAACTTAAGTAACTTAAAGTATTCACATTTCTGGCTTTTTAAAAACCCATTATTGCTTTATTTTTATTTTTTGCCCTCACAATAGCTCAATCTCTCCTTAGTCTCAGTTACTCACACACTGCATTACTATTGCATTGGTTCCCATAGTAACCATACCCATCATTGTTTGACTAATGTTGCAATAAACAGTGAGGGACTCTGGTATGAGCTTTAAAATGAAAAAGGAGTACTATTTGTCATTTAGTTTAATTTATTTATTAAATATAATTATTTATATTTCACATTATTTATTATAACACTTTGATGCTACTGAGGCTACATGGAGGACAAAAGCTCTAATTCATTTGCATGAAGAAAAGTCTGAAAAAGAAGATTGTGAATTTCTCTATTTGGGCTCTGATTACCTCTGTATCGTTCTAAACATCATTACAAAATATCAATGAAACCACTCACTTATGGAGTTTTTCTTTTTTCTTTTTGAAAACAAAAAACCTTTTTTTGAAGACAGTACCTGAGGATGTGACTGGTGGAGTCAAACAGGCAGTTAAGTACTGACATCAGCATGAGCTACCAAGAAAAAAAGAAAAGTCAGTATATGAGATAAAAAGATATAAATCAATGCAAATTGATGTTAAAGCAGAATCAATTAGATTTCATGGCCTAAATAAGCTAAATACTGCACATTCAACATATACCAGCTTAGCAAAGTATATAGGTCAGAGGTGTCGAACTCCAGGCCTCGAGGGCCGGTGTCCTGCAGGTTTTAGATCTCAATCTGGGTCAACACACCTGAATCAAATGATTAGTTCATTATCAGGCTTCTGGAGAACTTCAAGACATGTTGAGGAGGTCATTTAGCCATTTAACCTGCAGGATACCGGCCCTCGAGCCCTGGATTTCGACACCTGTGATATCGGTGAATATGCTGCTCATGAGAAGTGTTCTTTATTAATCATTATAGGTTTAAAACTTTCCAACCAAGCTGTAACCCAAAATAATCTCCACACAACTGCAACATATAGAACAATCCCTGAAAATAGCTTAAAAAAAATCCATAAATCCCACAGGCTGTACAAATGAAAGAGACTGTAGCTAACTGAACCTTTATGGTAAATGTTACTGCCCTGAAGCACCTCAATTTGAAGAGCAATTACTAGACTAATTAAGTAGATTTCATGGAGTATCTTATTTTTCCTTGAAAATAATCTTTAGCATTTTACAATAGAAATCATTATTATGTGAAGGTATCGCCAAGTTTTCAATTGTAGTGTATAAACACACAACTTTTTCCAGGTTTTTTTCCGTCTTTACTTTTTTTTTTTTTGCATTGCACCAAAGAGTATTTATAGAAACACATAAATACTATATTTATGTATTTCTATAATACATAATACAATAAAATATATTGTATTTTGTCTACAATATATTGTAGACAAAATATATTTATATATTTGATACTCGATGCTTTGCACATTATTGTTATTGTCTTTAACAGCTTAGTCATAATGAAGCAAAGCACCTGGATGAGTAGCTTTTCCAAAAATGTAACTTTTATTGTACTGTAAAGACCCTACAATAATAGGAAAACAGAGATAATCTCAACAATCATATGACCCTCTATGAGTGACAGCTTTGGCAATAATGGGGAGGGAAAACTCCTTTTTAACAGGAAGAAACTTCGAGCAGAACCAGGCTCAGGGAGCGGCGTCCATCTGCCGCGACCGGTTGGTGTGAGAGAAGGACGACAGGATAACGACATGCTGCGGAGCTCGTGCTACGTTTTAGGTTTTTGAAATATTTTATAGTCTTCTAGAAATTTGGACAATTGACTTCATTTGATTAACTTTAAGGAGTATTTTACTTCTAACACTGAATTATTAAACTTCAAATAACCCCCAACAACGTTCTAACAGAGCAAAGAAAACCCCAGCACTGTCTTTGCTTCTTATATTCCTAAAATGTTCATTCTTACTTTGGCTCAGTGTCCAGTGGACATGTTGACCTATTCAAGGTTTTTTGTTTTTTGCTTTCTTTGCCTGTTTGTCTTAATGTCAGTGAAACATTAATCTGACTCTGAGAATGCTGCATAAGAAATGCAACCTTTCTGTGACACCAGAGCAGGCAACTGAATTTAGAAACAACAAGTAATTACCTTTAAACTGTCTTGTGTGCCTACAGCTGAAAATTCCATAAAAAATATTGATATGAGCCTAACTCTTGTTAAGAGGTTACTACTGTAACTTATGTGATTTGTGTGAAAAATAATATTGGATGAATTTGTTGTTTAAGAGCTGAGAAGAAACAAGAAACCGTCTGGTGACATGGAACACATGACATTCTGCCTTCAGAATACAAAGCAGAATAAAATAAAATAAAAAAAATAAAAAAATAAAAGCACGCTTATGTGAGTAAACATTTGAACAAAAATGACTGAGATCCTTTTAAAACATATGCAGATGAACTTGACGTAACATATTCACAATGAATTTTAATTTTATTACTGCAGATGTACTTTATTGGCAGACAAAATTTAATTCACCTCATTTTCCTGAGCACTTCCCACAACGTAGAAGAAAAGATCTATACTGCTCTTGTACACGATGGTCATGCCTTCCAGAAAAGCTATTTCATCTAGATAGAGAATGAGACGTGACAGGGTTAGCATAAGCATGACTTTATTAATTTGCTTCTATATAGAAGTGTAAAATAAAGTTTATTCAGTGACACAACTGCCAAATATATAGTGACAGGCAAGCAAAGGGGTGAGAGGGAAAGAAGGCAGAGACGAGTGACAGAAAAGCAATTAGACAGAAACTTGATATAAAGAGAGGAAGGAGATGAGTCGGAGAAACAAATGATACAAATGAATGTTGGGAAGGAGTGGAACTGATAGATAAAACATAAAAGGGGAGAAGAAAGACAAAGCAGAAGTGGAGAAAATAAGGAATGAAGATTAGGACAAAAGGAGAGATAGTGGCAACGTGTTAAAGAGGCCAGGGGTAGAGACTCAGGTATCAGTTGGGTGAAACTTGGAATCCTACAAAAAAGCTTATGGGTAGGTCAGGTTTTTCACCCAAATGAATGAAAACCCAAAAGTTTTACAAGGGTAATACCAACTACAGCGTTCTGCCACAAATAATGGTCTAGCATGGTTTGGCGGGTGGAAACCAGGTCAATGTAAAAAGTGATTTAGGTTACAAGTGACAAGAGAGTGTGTAACAGTCTGGACACTGGAGACGTCTGTGAACATTCAGCACAATACAAAGGGAGGGAGCGACGGGTGGGGGTGGGGGCGCATGCATCACACACCAGAACAGATCTACATAAAACAGAAGAGAGTGGAACTTACTGTCTGCTTTGTGTGTCTTGTTAAAAACATTCCTTTCAAAGGTTTTCTGCTCCTTCATGGAGGGGTAAAGCTCTGGGTCATAGTACTAAAACAGGAACTTTTATGAGTGACTCAGTTTACTTACATAGTGCGTTGCTAATAAATTCTAAACTTGATAGTTAAACTTTACCAGTTAGTATTTACTGTTACAAACAATGAAATCAACTCAATCAAATGCACCCCTAACCCACACAAACATATCAGCGGCATCCTTTGCACTCACTGTTAGTTACTTTAATCAAGTTGAAGCTGAGAAATCTTTTCTCAGGTTTATCTACTTCGGCCATAGCCACTTATTATTTCTGACTGTAGGTAGACGACTCAGCTGGTGATAATCAGGGCAGTCGTTATTTGTGAATCAGTCACTGAAAACTCAGATTTTGTTTTGTTTGGAAATTTCCAAGCTAGTTGGTAAGCTAACTGACTGGTTTCATATTTACTCTACAGACATCGCTTGTCCTATTTTCTGTCTTCGCTTCTCATTCAC
>NW_024583039.1:100208-108523 GCF_018398535.1 Haplochromis burtoni
CCCCCCACACTCAGTCACAGCAGGTGACTGTCTCTCACTGATCCTGGTCCTGATTGAGGTGCTTTGAAGAAAGGACGTTCTTCTACCCTACTCTCACTAAGTGCTGCTCTTAATCATCAGAGGTCTCTTTCTAATATTGTACAGCAATAATTATTTGGAACAGTTCTGAAATAAACATTGCAGATGTATAAGACAACAATAAAGCTGATCAAGGCACATCTTAACAAATATATTAATGTGTTCCTCAAAATACTGTTTACATTTTCTACAAGAAAAAAGTACAAAAAATTCAGATACAGGGCTTTGAAGTAAATTTAAATTACCCCTCAGTAGTAAATGGTTATTGTTTATTGTGCAATGTAAATTTCATGTTTAAGTCATATAAAACTTATGTCCCATATTGTGACTTATTCATGAAAGTACTCCCTTTCATATTTTTGTCATACAAAACAAAGTTTATATTAAAGCGCTTCCATTTTTTCCCTTGTGTAAAGACCACATTGAACTCACCTTTGACAAAAGTCTGTTTCCATCATTGTCGAGAATAAAAACTGCTTTAACTGTGTAGAGGGACGGTTCCTGCAGCGATAAACAGAAAGAACATTGAAAATATTTTAGCTTCGCTGAGTCATCTTGGGGAAACATCTTGAACATAATAGCATAGCTTCAGTCACATCCGTTCCTCTCATACCTGGATAACACTTAAAAGAGCATTGCAGCAGCAGCCTCTTTTAAATACTCTCTCATCTACTTACACACACTGAAGCTGCCCAGTCCAACCAGTTTCTACACTTTATGCTGCAGTTTATTCAGTGTTTTAATCATTGTTGTTTATCCTGGTTTGTATTACAGTTTTCCAGTTCTGGGAATTATCACATATTTCTACTTAATACATTTTCCATTCTCCTGCATCCACATCTAGACAGCTATCTGTCCATCCCTGCGATGATTTTTCAGACCCGGGACAAAGTTCTGTTATGCACTGACTAGCACAGATTCACAGTCAGAGTGTATCACAGAACTTAGACCAGACACTTAGCTCATCCAAAGTCCAGTATTCCAGGCTCACATAACCAGAGTCCTAAAGCTGTAGATGGCTCAGTCTAGCCTTCATTTGATCAAACGTGTTTCTTGCTATGTTGATGCTGACTGAACTTTAAGCGATGATTAAACATACACGGACATACTCCAACATACTGTAGTTATAGCATATAGCATTTGTAGGTAAACACTACATAACCAATGACAAGTACTGCAAGTCTTTGACTTTAATTTGCCATGTAACGAGGTCATTCTTAATACTATTTTTTACTCCTTTCTTTTCCTTTCTCCATACACCCTGGAAGCAGGTGAAGATGCAGCAGAAATACCTACTCTTAACAACATTCTGATTAGCAAAGTGCACGTGAGGTGTATGCTGACAAATGACTGAAGGAAAGCTAGCAGCTAGCTCAAGTCACAAGGCAAGGCCATAAAAATAAAGACTATTATTTGCTACCAAGTGCAGAAGGAGTTCTCAATATTTTTCCAGGAAACCAGAAACTCTAAAGTATAAAAAGAATATCTTTGATCATGGTTATGTCAACCTATAGCCCAATACATATTATATTAAAAAATGTTGCATCAAATAGTTTTCATTGGGTCTTCAGAACATGTTTTAGCCGGTAAAGATGCCACTGAATTATTAATTAGTTACTAGGAGACAAATGTACCACTGTCCAATTAAACAAATATGAGTTTCAGGCATGAGAACAGATCCTATATGCTTATGTCTCTGTTCTTAGCTAGTTTGCTAATGGCTACAAGCACGAGTACATTCAGCAGTCACCTAGTAAGTTTTATTAAGTGCTGAAGGGTCCAGGTGCAATATGTCAGCCATTATTAAGTATTGTGCAGTCTATGTTTAGATAAACAGCAAACTTAAACTCATTAACAGATATCAAGCTGAAGAATCATATTTTGGAAAGAGATTTGAATACTGAAACTTCTGGTGCAATCTGCCTCTGACCCTGTCTTTCACATCCACATTGCATAACATTATGATCACTGACTGGTGATATGAATAACACTGATTAACTCTTCATCATGGCCTCTGTTCCACCAGAGAGTCTGGCAAGGGCCAAATTGTGGTGGCTAGATGACTGTCAGAGCATCTCCAATACTGCAGCTCTTTCTTGGATTTTCCCAGTGTATAGTTTTCAATATGTATCAAAAGTAGGGATGGGTATCGAAAACTGGTTCTTGTTGAAAACCGGTTCCCACTGTTTCAATTCCTTGGAATTTGTTTGCCATTTTTGCAAACGATTCCCTTATCGATTCCAGTCGCCCCGAATGATGTCACCACGTTGCGGAGCGTCATTTACCTGGCAGGAAACGGCGCCTAAGCGGCTTAAACGCTCAAAAGTTTGGTTATACTTTATGAGAACGGATGACAACAGGGCAACTTGCAATACTTGCAAAGTAGATATTTCATTTAAGGGAGGAAACACTACGAATATGCAAAAGCATTTGCTCATAAAACACACGATGACCTTAAATGAATGTCGTGTTTTTAATTCCGCTCCGGACTCGTGAATCTCAACCCAGCAGCAGCGGTAACGTTTGCACATCTTCTCCCGTTAATGCGGCAGGTAAATAATCAACAACAGTGCATATTATGTTAGCGCGATCCGCCTTATTACAAAACCTGCTATTACTGTGCATTTAGGTGACCATGATGAGAGAGACAGACAGAGTCTGGCTGGCTCAGATGCTGGCAGTTCTCGCTGCAGTCTACAGGTAGCGTCTCCTTTCAGGCCAGGATAGACGAATGTCACCGAGCAGTGTGGTAAAAGGCTTGCACCTATTTGCCACAGCAGATGCCCCGATTTTCGGTAAGTGAATGTATTTAATTGTAGGCAGGGACATTACTGGATATTCTTGTGTAATTGCTACAGAATAATTTATGTTATACTTTGTTATTCCTACAGAAAAATATTTATTTTATTATTTTACAGTTTTTTTTTCCCCGGGGACCCTGTGACACCCCATTGAAGAGCCATAGGCTGGATCTCTTAAGATCTCACTGTTGGGTTTGTAAGGCCATGCTACTCCTAAATTTCTATCTTGTTCAAAGGGAAGATATAAAACAAAGTTCTAAGCTAATCGACTTTAGTGTTCTCCTTTTTTTAAAAAGAATCAATAAGAGAATTGATAAAGAATCGAATCGTTAAACAGAATCGGAATCGTGAAAATCTTATCAATACCCATCCCTAATCAAAAGTGGTCCAAGGAAGGAACAGTGGTGAACCAACGTCATGGGTGGCCAAGGCTCATTGATGCACATGGGGAATGAAGGCTGGTCTGTGTGGTCGGATTCAAGAGACAAGCTGTTGTAGCTCAAACTGCTGAAAAATGTAATGCAGATTCCGATAGAAAGGCTTCAGAATACACAGTTGGAGCATCATGGCCGCAGAACACTCAGGATGCCATGCTGACCCCTATTCACCGTGGAATGTGGCAACAATTGGAATGTGAATATCAGAATTGGACCTTTGAGCGATGGATGAAGGTAGCTTGGTCTGCCAAATCTTTGAATTTTTTTCACATCAAGTGGATGGCATGTATGTCACTTACCTGAAGAACACCTGGAACCAAGATGCACTATGGGAAGAAGACAAGCTGGCAAAGGCAGTGTGATGCTTTGTTCAATGTTCTATTGGGTTCTGCCATTCATGTGGATGTTACTTTGACAAATACTGTCTCCCTAAGTATCCGGTCTTTAAGTGATGACGTATCAACCCTGCTTCTGGGTCCAAACTACTCTGCATTTATTAAGGCTGTTGTGTTTTTAACATGTTTTAATGTTTTGTATCTTGTTCTATTTAATCTGAACAAGCCCCTAAAAAAAAGCAGTGATCACTGTCAGCCTCTGTTTTTATTACCACTATACATTTTAAAGCTCAGTTTTTAAAACCTTATGATGTAACTACAGCCCAGCCCATGCAACAGTAAATTAATGACTAACCTCGTATTGTGGATGGGTTATCTCAGTTCTCCTGACTGAAGTTTGGTCTATTTACAGCATCTTGCCATGCGATTGCATGGTAGGAACACAATTTGCAAAATAAAGGATATTTTTAGCTGATGCTGTAATAAAGGAAATGCTAAATGTGGCTCATTTTAAAGTCAAACATTGATTTTAATAAAAAAATGAACTGTACTTTATCAATGACCTCTTTGCTGTTTGGTACGGAGCCCCTCTGATGACATGGTCCAAAATATAAATAAATTGTGGCCACAAAATACTACTTCATGCCCTTGAAATAGTATAACGTGCCCACGAAATACTTATTTGTGGCCACAAAATACTATTTCGAGGGCACGAAACAGGTATAACGCACGCACGAAATGCTAATTTGTGGGCACGAATTGAGTATAACGTGGCAACGAATTATGCGTTTGTGGCAACAAAATAGATAACGTGCGCACATCATATTGATACAATTCCTGGACAGCTGCGTAGAGACATAAGCATAAGAGTAGGCTAAACCTATACACCATGGACAGAGACAGTATGATTGAGTTTTATTTTAGGCTGGGAATGAGCTACAAATGCATTTTGAAAATCCTGGCATTGCAAGGAACCATTATTACGGAGAGACATTTAAACAGGATATTAAGATACGATAACCTTTATTAGTCCCACACGTGGGAAATTTGTTTTGTCACAGCAGGAAGTGGACAGTGCAAAAGTTATATAGCAATTATTATTATTGAGAGCCCAGTTGCTTTACAGACGTAAGTACGACCTGGACGCCGGGATAGATTTTATTGCCAACCAACTGCAAGGGCCTGGGAAGGATCACGGTTATCGGTCAAGTGTTTTGTGCCCACAAATTAGCATTTTGTGCGCACGTTATACCCATTTCGTGCCCACGAAATAGTATTTTGTGGCCACAATTTATTTATTTTTTGGACCATGTCATCAGAGGGGCTCCATAGTTTGGTGATCTATTATGTTTCTTTTTTGCTGAAGGGTTGTCGGATGTTCAATACTGATTATAAATTTTACCCCTGTGGCTGATACTTTTATTGTCCTCTTAATTTAATTGTTCTGGTACACTGTTATAATGTTAAACTTTTGAAAATATTTTGTGGCTCATCTACACCTTTTGGACTACAATGTCAGTCTCAAATCTCTGAGATCAGTTTTGAGCTGCAAAACTTGCGCTTTGTGTGGAAGCACAGTTAGCATGAACAAATAAACGGGGTTTAGTGATTTATCATTGTAATAGATTAGTCTCCTCTTGCTAACCACCTTGGCCAACATGTTGAGAAGATAACATGAGTTATTAATAACTCCTTTAGTACATTGACAAGCAAAGCTCTAATGATGATGGAGATGGAGAAGCAACAGCAGCTCTCACCATGTCTGGGCCAGTAAATTGGGCTAGCTAACCAAGTTTAGCATCTATGTGAAATGAATTTGTTGCCTGAATATTTCACTTGACCTTTTTTTTGATTAATATTTTTAATCCCCTGTGTAGATATTGAGAGTTAACCATGTCCCCCAGTGTTTTAAATGTGCAACTTATAGTGGGGTTTTTTCTGAAGGATCAGTTGTTTTAAATGACTCCACTTAATAACAGTGATCCAAAAGAAAAGAACCAGAAAAGGCCAGATTAAAAACAGATCATGTAAATGTAACTTTCATTTCACAGACATGTAATAGTAAATAGGTGGTGTAACCCTATTATTAAGATGAAAATGCATGAGAAAGGAGCAAGACACACACAAGCAAGAAGGGGCAGAGATGAAACCAGGGAGGCAGGAAAAAGAAAGAATGAGTCTGAGAAAGACGCATAATCAAAAATCTCAACGGAAGTGAAAGAGCAAGATGGTGAGAAGAAGTAAGAGAAAAGTAAAAGAATTACTCAGATAATTTACATTAGCTAGACGTAAATCAAATTATACAGCTGGCATTGTAAGAATCATACGCTGACGATGCAGTTCTGAGTATTATCAGAATAATGTACTTATATTACTTTATTTAGGATGTCAATTTAGAATTGTAGTTACAGTTACATTTATCCAAAAGTATTTGGATAAATATCCATCAGTGCATGGATGGGGATGCAGTAGGCCAACATCTATACCAGTAACATTTGGGCAGTAACCAGTGGCATCTGTAGTATTTTAAAGAGTTGCATTTTTACATGACCTACCTTATACACGAGATACATGTTTTTATATTTGACTTTTGCTATTACTTTTCCATTGCTCACTTTTAGTTGTAAATCAGCCAGTTAATTGTAGAAGATTCTTACTTTAAACATCAATATCAATATAAACCACGATCTCTGAACATTTAGCCAGTGGAAAATGGTTGTAACACAACTAAAAATAGTACACTGATATCAATAAACACATTATCCCTGCTTTCTGTCCTATATATGAATGTATTCCTCTTATAAACATGTAAGCAGCAATTTGGTGCTGTGGCTGTTCCAGCCAATTTAGAGCTGAAAGAAAGGAATGGAAAATGTGAATCTTTCACTTAGATTAAGTTACTTTGTTGTAGTACACACGGTGATTACTTGAGTAGCAAAGCCACAATGTAAAAATACTCAACACTCACAGACTACTTACACAGAAACTACTGACTAGAAAAGTGTAAATAGATAAGTATATTGAAAGTAACAGCCATTATATTATATAATATTCATTCATTATCAAGTAGATTTCTCCTGTTATAGATATTCGAGTTGGGGCTGTCGGGACAATAAAGGATTTTGTATGTAAAAAATGCCAAAGTTCTACAGTAACATGCAGTAAAATGCAAAGTTTCTTTAAAATACTTTAGTAAAATTACATAAGAAAGCTACTTTTTGCCTTTGCTGCATATTGTTCAACAATATATAACAAAGCAAAACATTGTGTAGGAGTATCACGAGTTTTGTATGCAAAATGATGCAATTTACGGTCCTTTATAAGGAAAACGATGATAAGCAGGCTAAGATCATACTTTTAAGAGCCGAGAAAGAGTAAACCAAGAAGAAAGAATTAGGACAGATAGAGGTATTCTGGAGAAGCACGGATGAGAGAGAAAGAGAAACTTACACTCACACACGCAGAGAGAGAGAGAGGGCGAGAGGGAGTGAATAAATGGTGCGCAGGGCAAAAGAGGAGCGAGCGAGCGAGAGAGAGAACAGTGGACGTGGCACCTGCTCTGGTCTACACGTCAGTCCACATATGCTCAACACACGCAGGCATTTAAATACGCAGACCGGCTTTAACCATACCGCTTGTTCCATTAAACACTACAGTGTCCGCTTTACACGCGTGATCCGTGCAGGAACCGAAGCTTTGCTTGATTACCGTGTAGCGCCATCCTGTTGCGCTCCACGCTGGACTCTGTGTGGATAAGTGTGTAACAGCTGTGGGTCAGCCGCTCCACGGTAATGGAATTTACTTCACAACGTAAGAAGTTGTCGCGCTGTCAGCAGCATCAGCAATAATATTTGTACATATGACATACACATAGAAAGAAAAAGTGTGACTTTAGCTTCGTGACAAACAGTTACCAGGCCTGCGTGTCCACAGTCAGCTCCAGTCCGAGTCCACTAGCATTAACTTAAAAATAAAAGCTGTTTCTGCTTTATGGACAATCTGCACCCAAGCCCCCCTCCCAGCCTCCCTCCCGCCTGTCTACCACCCCCCTTCTTGCCGAACACCTTAACTGCTATAGTGCAACAAATGTCCCGCACACTGCTAACCAAAATATATAAACCGCCGAGCACATTAATATCCCATCCACCTGGAAATGAAAGCACACTGGTTCCCGTTCTAGTTGGTGAAACGGCGGAGAGGCTCACCGGAGACGTGGAATCCATTGCTGCTGCTGCTGCCGTCGCTCCGCTCGCTCGGTGTGTTGACGTGGACAGCTCTGAGCTGTCACGCCGAGATCAGCGCTTTTATTTTTTTCTTTCTCTTCTTTACGGAGCCGCCCGGGCGCGCTCACGCGCTCGCAGCAGCCAACCGGATAGAACCACAGGAGCGAGAGCCACCGGCGAAGCGCGATCCCGACGCTTCGCCCTCCTCCCACTTCTTGTCTGTCTGAGCCTTTCACGATAAAAGTCGAGATGCTCTTAAGGAGTCTACTCTGGATAAGAGCAGTTCATGTGCCACATGTAGCAGGCGGCAGTCAAACACACCACCCCGCACATGCTAGTTCGATCCACATCTACAGTAAAATCATTCCTTGATCCAGTTATTTACTGCAATACTTTTCCTAATCCTAGTGTGGTGATGTCACGAATATTCCACGGGGGGGG
>NW_024583039.1:108543-143579 GCF_018398535.1 Haplochromis burtoni
AAAGTATTTTTAGATCTTAACAAGTTAGATGTGGAAACTGTTCTTTGTGCATTTCTGCTATGATGTAGAAATATAATGACAGCTGACTGGTGAATTTGGAAAAGCAAACATTGTATTTTTACAGTGTAAGAAAATCACAGTCAAGGCTTTACATGTTCCGCTCTCCCTGTACAATGAGAAAGATCACAAATAAAAACACTGTAAACCTTTTATAGAGGTAATTGGTTATTCTTTTGTGTTCTATTAGAAAAACGTATTCATTACTAAAATCAAATTCTTTGTTTGAATGATTCAGCTGAAATGTGAAGTGCACTGATCATGTTAAGTGGGGGTAGGTGATTATATTAAATACTGTCAAATCTATACGGTAGTCAAACCTCTCTCATATAGTGCTATGTACCCAGATCTTACCTGCAGAGACATCTCAACCTTAGGATCCTGCAGTGCATATAGCCATAGTCACTTCAGCTGCATCCCACCAGCCTATACTGTTCACAAGCTCATGCCTTTGTTGTCACCACTGTGTTGCTGTCTCTTGTTTGATCCCCCATACTTTTGCAGATTTGGTCAAATAACCCCATGTAGGTTCTACATTTCTTTTTTTGTCAATGACATAAAAATGCAACAAGTGTTTGTTATTGTGGATTATGTAAGGACTGATTTTTACAGAAATCTGGTACTTTGTAACCTGCTGTATTTCTCCATAAAAGTAGCTATTATGTCTAGTAGCTGTGCTAATGTTGCTATCAATACCTCTATTGCATAGATTCGAGGATTCAACCTCTAAATGCTCAAAATATGCATGATTTTCATTCCTGACACTTATCTGCACATTAGAATAAAAATAAATACAGAGCATGAAGAATGAATATCCACACAGATTGTCAGTTGACCTGATATTGGCTGCTTCTGTGCTTGCCCCAAATAGCTATTTTATGTTCTGTAGAAGACAAATGTCCTGTACATGACATTTTATGCAACTTTAACTTTCCAAATCTATCCCAACTGACGTTGTTCACTCTGGACTGGCTTCCAGTCTGCTGCAGGAAAGTTTTGTTGTTTTATTTATTTATTTGTTTGTTTAAGATTCAATTAATCTGTGCATAATTCTTCATAACCGAGCAAAATAAAAAAATACTAACTAAAAAAAATAATGGTATGGAGCACAAAGTACAGCATTTGAATCAAGAATATAGTGATGCAGAAGTAGAGTAAGATACAGAAAAAATATATAGAAAAAGCACACTGAAACTGTACTTCAATAAAGTACTTTTTGGAAAAGTTACTACCACTAGTCCTATCCATGTTCTCATTCAACTGCATTGGGTAGTGGGGGTGGCAATGTCACTGTGGACAAGGTCTGGGTGCTGTCCAGTAAAGGAAATTTTCACTGGTAGAGAACATGGTGGGGAATGTGACTGTATCTAACTGAAGATGGTGAAGCAGCAACCCTGAGGTGATGAAGGCAGACCCATCATTTGAAGTAGTGGTCACACATTCTGCAGCCCTCCACTGCAACCCTAAGGAGATCCTGAGACAGCTGGAAGGAGCTAAGCAGGATGGACGGAGGACCATAAGAGGGTCGCAGAATACTCACAGCAGGATGTAATCTTAGACCTAAATCGGTCACTGGTGACCTGGTAGATGTGAAGAGGTTAAGCAAGCTGTACAATTAACGGCACCGCACAACACACTAAAATAAATAAATAGATATATAAAAAAGTCCAAATTTGACACAAAAACAACCACATTTGATGAACATACAAAACAAAGGAAGAACAACCCGAAGAGCCATTTCAACAGTTATGTCTTAGTTTTTGCACATTGATACATGAATGTTTTAAATAAAAGGCGATTACTGGCACAGCACTTTGTCTGTTATGACTGGCTTTGAAGAATTACGAGCCTTTTTCGTGATGGCTTGCAGCACAATGCTTCCTTCAGAATGCCATGAAAAGAATAAAGATCATGCTCTCCTCCTCTGCATTTATCACGCTTTGTAAAGAGTGATAAATGCAAAGATATGAATTACTCCAACCATATCTCAAATTCATTTCTGGTCTAGAGTGATGAGTATGTATGAGCAAGGTATGTAAGTATACTGTTTCATATCCACCTCCCACAGAGGTCTCACTTTGTAAAATGTCATAGCTTGTGGTCAGTTTTTCAGCTGCCTCAGCCAGCAAATCTCACTATCAATGACAAAGGTCTGACAAAGGTCTCTCCTGGAAATTTAAAACAACAAAGAATAGAATATCTGTAAAATTGTTGTGGTTAATTTGTACTGGATCAAATTTGGTTTGATCCAATGCAAATTAACCACAACAAATTTGGTTTGATCCAGTGGGACTATTTATTTGGAAAGGTTTGAAAGAATTAGATGCTGGTTGAGAGATGAAACACTAGTATTAAATTAATTGTAACGGCATTAATGGAAGAGAGAAAATTGTGTTTTCAGATTAATGATGAGGCAGAACCATAAAGCGCTTTGAGGGCTCAGATATAGAAAAGCGCTGTATAAGAACCAGTCCATTTACCATTTACCATATTATTGTTGATATGTGGAACTATCTAAATCCTCTGTCCAAAAGGTATCATTCAAAGAAATCATAGGACGTATCCAGAGGTTTGTACCTTGAAGTCAAATAATTATCACTTGTTAGTATTTTTGAAGACAACACCTGGAGGGACAGAAACATTTTATTTTACGGTACATCTATTTCATAAGTTTAGTTTTACAAATTAAGATTGAAAACATGAATAGGTAACCCCAAAACCATTCCCTTCTTCTGAATACTCAAATGTATTTTTATAGTTTCAGTAACTATATAAAATTGAGAAAACAAAATAAAAATATTAAATAGATTAAAACACAAAGCAACTATGGGTGCCTTTAAAAAAAACAAAAAACTTTTTTTCCTGTGCCACGCGTGGACTGTGTAATATAATCGATTTTACTGAATACAGTCGAAACTAGGTGCTAATTGATAAAAATGGCAAACGTGGCAGTTTAACTAATGTAAAACATTTTAACATCCTAAAATATGCTCCACTTATTGACTGAGTACAAAACACAACGGGCTACAAGTGAATGGTAATAAGAGGTATTAGTAAGGATACTTCAGTGTTCCCAAACTACTGCGTGGACGAGCGCGCATTCTCGCTATTAGGGATTGCGCGCTCGAGCCAGTTCGGCTCTGGAGCGTTCTTCCCCATTTCTTCGTCCCCCGTTGCACTCTGGGAAAGCTCGTGTATTTATCGCTTAGAAAAGATGGCAGGCGTGCAGCCGCCACCCCTCCGGAGTCTGGATGATTTCCTCCTGTGTTCGGCCCGGTTCGCCACGCCAGATGTGCGTAACTTGGACCGCTGGAATAACCGCATTATTAACAACCTGCTTTACTACCAGAGCAATTATTTCCTCTGCGTGCTTGGCTTCCTGTTCATAGTGGGGTAGGTTTCGTTGTTCTGACGTGGTCAGCACCCCCCTCTCACACTGTCCATTCTCTCTCTCATTCTAGTAAGCAGCAAAGTTTATGAATTTGCAGGGTTGTGCTGAACTCCTTTTAGTGACTTGCATTTCAGCAACAGCCAAAACGAACAGGCTCCATGATCATGACATCGTCTCTTGGCCATACAGTTTCACACACGAGAGCGAGACACAGATTTGGAGTAATGAACATCTTAGTCAGATCTGCCAACCTCCATTTCTCGTGGGAATGGAAGAAGGCAGCTGATCTCAATGATCTGTTACAGCACGTTAAAGGAAATGCCACACAGTCCGGGAACTAACATATTTCCTTCCAGTTCTATCCTTAAACCCAAAATTTGAGGTTGTGCACCAAGAGTGTGTGTTGTTTTGGGTTTTTTTGTTTGTTTTGATAGAGTAGCAAATTGGGAACAAACAAGTTTTAGAGACCGGACAGTGAGCTCATAGGAAGGATGAAAAGCGTATTAGAAATAAACATCAAACCAAACAACCTCCACATTGGTTCAAGTTTAATTACTTTAATTGTGGACAGACCTCCTGCCTCCATAAACGTGCACTAGGAGAATCTTCTGGACCACACTGAACCAAAAGATTCAAATGCAAGTTGTAACTTTAAGGAGTGGAGCAGATGACTTGGAGGCATATCATCCAGTTTCAATTTGACTAATCAAGATCATCTTCTTATGTGACAAGTACATAAGGTGATGAAAGAAGTTTGTAGTAGTTTCTCTTCTGGCACAAATTGGCTTGCTGGTATGCACCACAATTTAGATTATTTACACTGAATGTAAGAAAAGCACTGTTTGTGTTTTTTTTTTTTCCTCAAGAAACTCAAATTACTTTCTTTAGGACATTGAATGCACACACTGTTCATCTGCTGTAGACAGTTTTTCAGACCCACGTTTTTGTTGAACTTTGAATTTAGTTTCCAACAGGACTGCTAACATATTCAATGAATTCATGTAGAGTTACTTTATATAGTACACTTAGTAATATCCAAAGTCTGTATATGACAATAACATAGAGAGTGAATCAGGACAACGTTCATTACAGTTAGTCCAAATAACAAAGGCAGACGACAGATCAGGGGTCTGTACCAGAAAGCAGGATCACTGACCAGTCTCTTGGTCTGAGTGAATGGGGTTTAAGCAGCTGATTTCTCAGTGACTGGCAGAACCAACAGAGAATCTCTCAGTAATACTTGTTTTTTCCTTATTAAGCATTAAGCTCCTAAGACCTGGCGTCCACATATGTGGACATCACATTTTGGGTTGTCTAGACCAAAATACTAAATTTTGCTCTACAAGGACCTGATATCCACTTACGAGGATATTATACTGCCACTGTTCTATCGAAATTTAAAACTAATTTCTTCATATGTGGATGTCATTTTTTTCAGAACCAAAAATCAGGTAAAAAAAAAAATCACGTAATTCTTTATTTTTACAGTCATCAGGTCCCAATCAGCCCAAATAGCAAAGAGAAATTGAAAATGCATGACATGAAAGAGTTCGGGTCTTTGGAGGTCAAGATGCTAGTCTCATTATGTATATCCATTACTTACAGTTATTCCTGTCTCCTCTCAGGTATTTCGAGCCCTTCCAGCTTTTCACTGGCATGACGGTGGTCACCTTGTTGTTCACTGGCTTTGTCTGGGCTGCAGAGAACCAAGCTCCTATTCGCCGTTTCCGTAGAAACCACCCAACAGTCTCTATGTTGGCCATTCTTGTGGCTAGCTACCTCTTCATATCAGTGCTGGGAGGAGTGGCCGTATTTCTGTTTGGGATAGCCTTCCCTATATTCAGTAAGACAGAAAAATACACACTAAATCGTATGCTGCAAATTTGACCAGATTATGAAAACAAAGTTTGGCTGTTTTGGGAACCTGTGAAGCAGGCATTCTTTTCACAAGTGCATGGGCTTGGTTTTGATAAATCAACATCTCTAAAGACTTTCCAAACCACTGCCATGTGATACATTGGTTTGCTTTATTAGCACTGGAGTCAACACTTGTGAGTTAGTCTGACCGATCAGTAAATTTGTCTTCATTGTTGTTTATCAAGTTGCTTTTTAAAAGACATTTCTGGAGTAGCCAGGCATTAAAGTCCTGATGCATGATGACCAGCTCTACCTACTGAGCCACAGCTAGGTGGTAGAGCAGATAGCATCATAGCCTGCATAACAGCCCCATCTTTACTTCTGTATATGGTGTTTGTCGATCAGTCTTGGTGTTGCAATGTAAAAAACGTTGATGTTTTGACTCTATGTCTCTTGCTCATATTTAAATTGAGAGAAGTTATACATATACTGAGTTTTTGTACCTGTGCTTTGATACAAAATAGGATAAATGAGGAGTTGCAGGTGAGCATTCTGGATAAAAAAAAAAGAGAGATGAGACATTAAAAGGACACGTTGTAAATTAATGGTTATTCATTATTGGGTTGTACAATTCTCTAATTGCATTAAAGGGAAGTAGTATGAAGTGTAAAGGCTACTTGCAGATGACAGCCTCACGTTTCTGTTGGATTCTCCTGAACCACTTATTGCTTTGTCCTTGGGTTTTCATAGCAATTATAACTCAGGCCATAGGTTTGTTTGTTAGGAAGTTAGTTTAAGTTCTAAAATCAAACTTATGAAATTATGCTGTGGGTAGAGCCATCATATTTTTGGGTTGTCGCTCTAGAAAAAGACTTAAAATTCTAGCCAGAACCACAAAGTTATCAACTTTTTTTGCACAAATTTGCAAAAAAGCAGCTTGTTTGGGGAAAACACAGATAAGGTTCAAACATAAATCGAAGCATGAAAAATTATAAATATCATTATAAAATAAAGGCCTTTATTATTAGGTAATGTGTTACAGATAAGAAAATAGCTGCCTGGTCATCCAAAGATAACATGATTGTTTTTTGGTGTCAATATGGACATCTGCTGAATTTGAGCAGAAGCTAGAAGAAGGAAAGCAAATAGTTTGCAGAACTTGTTGAGGACTTATTGTGTGTCTGAATGCAGTGTGTGTGGGTCTTATTCAAACAAGAAGCAGAAAAGTTCTGTTGGACAGAAAGTCTTGTCTCTCTTCTTTCCAGTGGTTCTCATCCATGCATCGGTGAGGCTCCGCAGTCTGAAGAACAAGCTGGAAAACAAACTCGAAAGCATTGGTTTGAAGAGGACTCCAATGGGAATTATTTTAGAGGCCTTGGGACAGGAGCAGGAGGCAGGATCCTAAACAGAATGAAGAAGATGATGGTGGACAATTGGGGGGAGAGATGAAGGTGAAGATGTAGGTGGGCGATAGCAGGGAGAGAAAACAGAGCATCACAACATTACCATAGGGGGAGTCAGCCAAAAAATGTCAAGTTGTGATTTGGTTTGTTAACTGATCAAAATCAGAAGTAACAGCATGACTGACAGGTGACAGTCTCAGAAGTCAACAGATATGAAGTCATTTCTGGTCTGTCTTTGCACTTTAAGCACATTGTTTTGCAAAGTCTGTCAATTCACTACATGTGAAGTGATGTAACCATGTATTTAGCTTTCTGTGGATGATATTTCCATAGAGCTTGATAAACTCTAAATATTTCTGGAAATTACTTAAAAAAAGAAAAACACATACACTCTCAAAGTGGCTTATTTATATCTGTCCAGTGTGTAATATCTAGAAAATTTATTTTTACATCAAAATATGTATTTTGAAAAGAAAAAAAAGAAAGAAACAAAACCATGATTTGTGGGTTTTATTCTGTTGTGAGATCTGATGCCACAATTTAATTTTGTCCTCTGCACTCTTCAAATCAACCGTCTGAACCAGAACAAAAACTGTGCTGCATCCTGTCTCACACTGAATACCAAGTAATCCTTTTTATTTCCATATCCTAAAGTATGACAAAGCTTATTCCTAAAAGCTGTCATATGAGATTATTAGCAGAATTCATGTTAAACCAGCCCAGCCTGTTTACTTTGAATAATGAATCTAACCGCCCAAGTATCAATCCAACCATGTTTTCCTCATACAATTACAAATCAATTGTATAATGTTGACTTCAAAAATGTCTTCAAATATATTTTTCCCTGATTTTTAGTACTCTACTGTTTTCAGTTATTTCTTTTCCCCGTTGACATAATAGTATTAGTAGTACTAAAAACTAAAACATCTAGGTTGCACAGGCAAAAACCTCAACTGAAGGCTTCGCAGTGGAACTTGTGTATTCAATCAGCGACTTTAGAGTGGCTACTTCCATATTTTATGTAAATTCTGTGGTAGAGCTGAAGTGTAACGTCCAAATAAATCTGACTGTCCTGCCAATACGGGACATTAGAAGTCAAAATTACAAACTATCTATCAATCCATTTGTAACAAGGCAATAAATGTAGTGTAACCTATAAACATTATAGCATTTAAGCTAATATGGTTTTGTGGAAGCAGCAACAGAAATTGACTTTATAAGATGGATATTTTGTATTAATACAACAAGCAGAGCCAAAATCTTGAAACACCCTTGGTATTGTAGTAACCCAACCTCTATTAACCAAATTTTTTATAAGTAAGTTTCCTGTTTTTGGTGCTAAAAATGGGGTTGTGCTACAAGAAAATCTTGGTGTGATATGAAGAATGAGGTCAGGATAAATCTGATTGATTGTAGAAATCTTTGAGGACCAGTAAGTGCAGAATAGGTGTATGAAAGAAACAAATTAATATTTAAAAATAATTATTATATCTATTTTCTCAAGAAGAATAAGCTTTACTCACATAGCTCCCCATTACATTCCACATCTTCTTATCACTGGGATTGCCCAGTCTCTCAGTGCTGACAGCTGATTAAACCATTTCAGGAGGAGATCAGTAAAGTAAAATTTTCTTAGAATTTCTTAATAAAGTTTTGTTACCATAAATAAAATGCATTGCCTGCTTTAAGAGCATTTGTGGTAACAGTACACTTTTCTCCTAGCCACACTGATGTGTCTCAGCACAGACTGTCTGAAAATCTTCTTCACTATTTTTCTGGACTGTAGAGAAAATGTTGATAGACTTTAGTGATCTCGCTTGTGACTGAATATATTATTTTAATCCTATTTGTGACTTTTCTTCTGTTCATTTCAATGCAAGTTTGCAAATAATGCTTCAAAAAGGTTCCTCCAGTACTGTTCTCTTTAAACCAGTCATTATGAAGTAAACAATATAAGATTTTGTTTATGTGTGCACTTTTTAATGTTTAAAGAACTTGTTACCCTGTTGTATATGTGCCATTACAGATTTGAAAATCTCTGTTAGTACAGGTAAACACAGCAATCGTGATTCTTATAGATCCTGAACAAGTCATGCTTCTGCTAATCTTTTTTTAACCATCAGCCAAATCTCTTAATGGTTGGTCTGACCCTGCTTCACAACATAACTTTGGACACTTAAATCCGAGCTGCAAGAATGTAAATTGAAAGAAGTTTTTTGAATGACGATAAAAATGTAACAAATCCTGAAGTGTTGCCTTCAAATCAGCTTAATGTTTGAATTGTGTTTCTTGAACAATGTCCTGGAATGTTTATAGCATTTTTTTATAAATAAAAAAGAATGTCAAACTGCAGTTTGTGCTGATTTTCTAGTAAGCAATGCCAAAAATGGAATAAATTCAACTAAATTAATGTGCAAAAAAACATGATATAGAGATTTTCAAAGAACCTTTGGTTTGTCAGAATGATGTACCAAGTAAATATCTTACAGTAAAAGTATGACAGCGAACGCCAGACAGAGCTCACAGTCAACTAGTTGGCAGGTTAGAATACAGAAGAAATTATATCAATCTATCTTACTTCACCAAATGTTATAAAAAGAGGCAGATTTTAACCTAGGTCTGTCCTTACATTGTATCTGTGGCTTTAATGTGCTCGGCTGTGGTTATAGAGCTGACATGACACCCAGGGAAATCACTGTAGCAGTTGTGTGTTTTTGGCCTCTGAGCAGCATCTGAAGGTAGGGAGCATCTACTATGAGGCACTTTGACATTGTATAGGTCAGGGGAAACTCCTTGTTTGCTGCAAGATGATGGAAAACAATGTGATTCACCTTAGAACAGACAATATATCTATGTGACAGAGATTTATGATCTATATATTTTCTTACTTATGTAATTCTTATTTCTTTGTGCATTTCTGGTGACCCTTCTCGAGAGAGTGAGCACAACCTGAATGCTCAGTTTCAGGTCTGTTTCTTTGCGCTTGTTAACTTTGCAGTGTTAATTCTAGACAAACACAGTGGAAATTTTTCGGTGTTAGGGATGTAGCCATATGATATGCTCTGCTGGTGATATTCAAAATATCATATTTAGAAATATGTTAGTAAAATTACTTATTAGTCCCTGTATTCTTATTTTGATTGCTGGGAGAAAGACACAAATCACGAGACCAGCAGCCTGTTCTTATATTTCACATTCACTAATAAATTATAGTAAACTGTTTGCGACAGACCGAAGTAACACGTCTTCAAAATCTGCCGTCAGCTTTGCGTGAACGGAGAGGAAACTTCACGGCCTGTATTATTGTTGTCGCAGGCATTACTTGGTGAGCAATATTTTGTTTATTTCTTTTAAAAGAAGTCCCCAGCTTAAGTAGGGAAATGCTAACACACACGCCAGTGGGTTTTTTTTTCCCTAGGGAGGGCTTATTACACGTCACCACGAGGGTGCTACTTTAAAAAGGTCCCACCCTCCAGGGCAGTTCTAGTGAACAGAAACATAAGCTGCGGTAGTGTAGGAGAGATCAACAAACACCCTGAGCACACACTAAACCTGACTGGTAAGACAGCATCTTTTATGCCCACACTTATTATCGATATATTAATTACTTTGATGTGCTTTTGTATATTATTTTGTGTCTGTATACTTCTGTGTGAGGGTGTGTTTGGGAGTCGCCAGTGGAGTCACAGCAGTATCCCGGTAATGCTGTATAATGTACGCTACTAACGTGCTTACACTGTTAGGCTCTCGTTGTGTTATGTTTCTTTTTGTAGGGTACAAATAAAATGCATGTGTATGTATAAACGGCTTCTCCGCGATAACACAGTTATCAGGATGTTCTGGATGATCGGGGATAAAAACACTGTGCAACCTGCTGCTCAGGCTCTCCGACTAGATTCCCGTCATATTTATAACCAAGCCTAATTTCAAGAGGCAATGTTACATAATACATGTAAAATGCAATCGTATTTTACAAAGTAAGATTTAACATTTGACATATACAAGAGCCAGCCGGACCAGTAAAGACACACATTAATCCAGTAGCAGAGAAACATTTTTCTGAATTATGATTACTTGATACTTGGTAATAGCCTAATACGCTTTAATTGATTCTTATGGTTATGATCATAAGATGAGAAGACTGATCAGATAACAACAACATTCCTCAATTCTAGCTTTTCATTCTTTTTCCGCTAATTGCTTTTTACATTACACAGAATTGTTTGATAAACTGAGAAGGGGCTAAAATGTTATGATTTAATATTGTTTTACCTGTTCATTTAAAATCCACTCACTTATGACCACAAATCAAAGTTAGCTACTGCTCTTCTGTGTGTAAGAGAGAGTACTGAATTCCTTTGCGTTCACACTTTTTTCACAGTTGTGGGCGCTAACAACTTTTCCGTAGGAAACCCTGAGTTTATTAATCATACTTCCCACAATGAGAAGTTTGCAGGGCTGTATTAGTTTGCCAGGTACCAAGTACAATGCCAGATGACTGTCTCAGTCAGGAGTTCTACACCACCTTCTCTAAACAGATCACCACAGAAGTAAAAGTAAACTCAATTCTTGGATGGAGTACATGGAGAGGGGTTTTCCAGGCAAACATTGGTAGTTACATCATGTGGCTGCAGTGAGTAACACAGGCGTTGTGTGCCAGGCAGGTGGTTACCAAAGACTTTCTAGAAGTAGGTCAAAGTTACTGAGAGCAGTGATACAGGCCAGCCCTGCCCTGTGCCTGCCTTATCTCCTCATACTAACTGTCAGAGCTCAACTGCTCTAAAGCAGGCTACACTGACAGTGGAAGATTACATTTGATAGCTGGAGTTAATATCAACATCATAATGGTGGGGGGTATAGTACTAGCATCAATTATAGGCTAATCGAAGGGTAATTCTAGTGGTTACAGCGTAGCAGTAAGAAAGTTCCAACTTTGTTACAGCTGTTAAAATGAATCAGACTTTGTGAAGTTGTAAATGGGACAGAAACTGTCTGGGCATCACAGTTTTGCAGGGCTTTGCACTCAAATTACAACACATTTTCATATGGAAGGGACTAAAATATATTTAATATATTTATTTGCAATGATTAAATAAGAAACAACATCTAAAATTTGCCAGATTGCCTTTTTCGGATTAGGCCCTGATCAATGGAGAATTGGTGTATTTTCCTATCTTCTTTACTTTCCCATTGAGCCACGCTATAGAGTAGAACCTAAAAGAGCTTCTTTTTGCTTCTTGCAGGAGAACCACGCAAAAGAAGAGACACCACAGTGGTGGTGACCAACATCAAGCTTTATAGTCTGCTTTTCTAAAACTACTGTCATCTGCCAAAACAATGCTGCACCTCAAGAAATACTTTACAGAAGGCCTTATCCAGATGGCCATCCTGCTGAGTCTCTGTGGCGTGAGGGTGGACGTGGAACTGGAGCCCTACCTGACTTCCTCTTTGCATGACATGATCCTGGGTCCAACCTCAGCCCTCACCCAAACACAGTTCCACAACCTCCGCAATCACCTGGAGGAAGGCTTGCACCCCAAAAATGTAGAACTAGATGGGTTCTCCACAGCACAAAGGCTGCTGGGCTGGGTGCGCTCTTTGGACAGACTACACGTAAAAAATTTTTTTTCTTTTTAATCGTTATCTCTTTAGTCATCAATACTTTGCATTCCAATTATAAGTTCATGCAATTTTAAGGATTAAAGGAGCAGTTTAAAAGTATGCTTAGATATGATTATAGATAGAACTGTCATGTGAGTTTGTTCAGTAACAAGTCACAGCGGGCAGCAGATTTCGCTGACTTAGCACAAAAACCTGAAACATTTACCTCTTAAAATCCACCAGGTCACCACAGGAGTAGGCTTAAGTGTATTTTTACCCACACGTTAAACAAACATAGTTTCAGAAACTACAAGATCAGATCAAATCAGAGTGTTTTACACATATCTGATCTTCTATTGTAAGATTTCTGTTTGGGCATGCTATATAAAGAATTCTACATAAAGTAGTAGCGGTGCACCTAACTCTAATCCTATACAGCTTATTGTAGGACAGCAAAATGAATGCTTTTGGTAAGACTCCTGTGATCTTGTGAGAAAAGTTCATATAATTGTGAACCTTTCTCCACAGGTTCCACATGCAGAACTAGAGACATGGCTGGTCCAGCGGGAGCCAGAACCCCTCCCCATAAGATCTCCAGACCAGGCATCCTTGCTGGAAAGAACTCCTGCTGAAATAGAGAGAGAGTTGACTGCTCTGCCTGCGGAGCCACAAGCTGAACTTGAGGATGAAGAGGAGAAAGAGGATACAGAGGTACAGCAGTTTTATATGGTGTGATTTGCAACATTCAAATATAGGTTTTTCTTCTGTTTATTTTCATCTTCATGTGCCATGCTCCTCTAAAACCATTTTGACTTATGTCTGAACTAGGTTAAGTGTAAGTGTGTGCAAAGGTTTATTACATGTTCTCTGATAAAATCATCAATAAACAGTCCCATAAGAGAACACACAGCCTTTATACAGGGATGTCTATGCTGTAATAGTTAACACTAGGCCAAAGAGAATTAAGTTACAAGGGTTGACCTTTATCCTTGAGATAACAATGTGTTATCTAGAGGATAAAATCCTGTTCACATGCAGCTTTTACAGCTGTTTGTGAAATTGTTTCTTGACAATTGGCTCTGTCTGTTTAAAGCCTTTTCTATATACTCAATATACTCTTTGGTATATTGGCACTCATAGGGCTGGGAGTAGGGAGAAATAGATGTGAACTGAGTGGAGATGATGAGTCAATAATTTTTTCTTGTGAAGAAAGAGAGCAGACCAAGAGAACATCTGTATATAACACCTGCCAAGCTGCTGTGTTAAACGGCCCTGAAAGTTCCATTTTTGGTTCATGAAAGTGAAAGGATACCATATGCCCAATAACCACTGTCTTACACCTCAATATGCACTGAGGCGGAGGAAGAACGGAGTGAGCGTGCTTATATGTCCAATCCATTCAATAGTTTGATTTAAAACCACAAATGTCAAACCACAGGGGACCACCAAATCATTAGGTTGCACTGAAAATAAAAATGCTGCTTCTTGTCAAATATCAACAGATTTTTACAAGTCTGTAGGTCCACCCATATTGTCACTGAAGTATCAGTGTAGATATGTTGGAATGAATAGAAACCGCTGGCCATTATTTAAATATATACTATATGAACGAGTGATGTCGACTAAAGAGCTGTTTTTGTTTGTTGACTGTCACCCAAACTGAGCTTGATGTCATGAGAGAGAGTGAGTCAGAGATTGATGAGTCACTAGGAAACCTCACCTCACCGCACATGACCTCACCAGGAAGCTGAAGCAATAAAATCAGTACAGTTGCAACACATGAAAGAATAAAAGCAAGAGCCTGCTGTTAGCTGTAGCTTTTCTTCTTTTCTTGTAGTACACTGTTTGAGTCTTTGGGGTCACGCACACTGCTCACTACTCTTTTAATGCCCACCGACTGCTTCAACTAATGGTACTAGATACTGAATAACTGCAAGTTGTACAGTTTGAGTTTTATTTATATTTTAATCTTAATTTATTCAGATATTTTCCTAGTGAATTTCCCCCTTGAGAATTTGTTGAAGCTTGAAGTTAGGGCCTGGCCTCATTGACAGGTGTGTAGACCCAGGCAGCTGCTGAGTGGACTTCTCCAGTGTCTCTGTTGTTTTGGTACCTTTTGCTAATGGCAAACAATATAACTTGTTGTGTGATATAGACTCAGTTACTGAGGACTAAATGGAGGGATCTGAGTCTGTGCTTTGCACCCCTACAATTTATGGATGAAGCTTGCTAACTAAGCTTACTAGCGTTAACGGATAATTTAGTAGTTCAAATATAGTCACATCTTAAAAAAGAAAAAACAAAGAAGCGGCTCTATAGGTCTGTGTGGTGCTCCACAGTGTGACTTGTTGAATCCATGTTGATAGTTTACTTCCAGTTCATATCTACAAATCCACTGCGGAAACAAGGCAGGTGAACTAAGGATGAATATCCCACATTGAAACAGAGCCATAAATAATAGTAGTAGTGTCAAAATGTTAACTTTAATTTTAGGTAAGCGAATGTGCTGATGAACAGTTCACTCCATGTTACTGCTTGCTGCTAGTTCCATTTAATAATGGCAACAGCTCTCACATGCCTGGTCAAGCTTTGACCAGAATTAAACACTCACATAACCTGTCTTAGTATCTGAGTACTGTAACAGTAAAAGGGCAACCACATCTCTCTCAGCTTACAGTGTTAAGGGTTTCTTGAAAAATACATAGAAAGATCACCATGAGTGTATGCTCAGAAAGGTGCATTTTACATTATTTAATCATCACTATAGACGGGGTTACACACACTAAATTATGACTAAACAAAACACTGTGACCGATGCCAACAAACAGAATGTACAGTATAAAAATAACCCACATGCTGGCCAGCATGTCCAGTCAGGACAAACACACACACACACACACACACACACACACACACACACACACACACACACACACACACACACACACACACAGAGCTATCCCCTCGTCATCAAAATGAAAACAAATATAATGATGTTTTAAATTCCCTGTCAGCTATCAGAATCAACTAGCCAGCGTACACACAAACACAGTCACACTCATACAGAATGAAAGCCTTATTAGTGTCCTTCAGCCTTGTGACTGTCTGGCTTGTTTTGAAACCTGATCACGAACTTATTGCTTACTGACACACATCGGCATTACTCCGTTTTGCAATCCCTCCTGTTTACAGCAGCAGTTCAGACATTCACAAGCAATGAGCCGTCATGCTTGTAAACAAACGCACATTATTGCATGAGGTTTTAACTTGCACTTGTGGTAGGAAGTAAACAGGAGTAGCGAGCAGTGATGAAACTGATCATATAAATAAGTAAATAAATCAGTTACATTGCTATAGTCACAACTAAAACAATTTAGCAGTTATGATGAATGGAATGATATGGGCGCAAAATGAGACACTAAGCTGAACTCCTGTCATGCAGCAGCAATCTAGCTTTGATTTATATTCTGTATGTTGAAAGCCACATATTTGTCTCAGCTGACCAGCTGCTGGGGGTCTTGTGTTTGTCTCGAAAGTCCCCAACCAGGTCAGGAAGGTCGAAGATATTTTGAGCCAGTCTGTCTGTTTGTTGCCTGGTAAAACAGAAAATGCATCTGACAGATTTCAGTATGGAAATTACCCAGTATAACTGGCACACGTGTGAAACCTTTGGTGAGCAGTAGTTGCTGGATTTGTAATTGTAATTAAATAATGTATCTTTTATTAAATGTTACTGTTTGACTTTTGTGGTAAATTCTTACAAAATGTTTACCATCTTTGGAAATGAATATAAGTGGGCAACCAGGGAGATAGATATTCGTTTAATGCAGGGGTGCGGAACTTCAGGCTTCAAGGGCCGATGTCCTGCAAGTTTGAGATGTGTCCTTGATCCAGCACTACGGATTTAAATGGCTAAATTACCTCCTCAACATGTCTTGAAGTTCTCCAGAGGACTGGTGATGAACTAATCATTTGATTCAGGTGTGTTGACCCCGGGTGACATCTAAAACCTGCAAGACTTCTAGCCCTTGAGGCCTGGAGTTCCCCACCCCTGGTTTAATTTACATTGTTTGCTAAACTGCTGGTTTGACTGTGAAAATAAATCTTGTTTTATATATATATCCCCTCAGCCTTTCCTCTCCTCGTTACCATCTGAACGATATTCCAATGTATGTCAGTGAATCAATGTCTTGTTTGCTCTTGGCATACAGATTGATGTCATCCATGTAGAGGAGGCTGCTGACAATTGCTCCATTCTGTAGTCAGTATCCATAGCCAGTCTTTATCTCACTGAGGGGGTTGAGGCCTATGCAGAGCATCTCCTTGGTAGATCTCACATGATAGTGACTTGAAGTTGGTTCGCCACATGAGTTCCTGATGAAACAACTGAAGGTCCTGATGTACAGTTCTAGGCTTTCCTGGATCCAGGTGTGGGGCATCTTGTAACCAATCCAGAAAGTGCACAATCTCTTGCTAACCATGATTAATAAACTACAGACACCACTATCCAGACCACCCCTGAAGGTCAGCTAAAATAAGCACCCATGTGGTTATTTTTTATTAGTCCTTTATTTATCCAGGTAAAATCTCATTGAGATTAAAAATCTCATTTCCAAGAGAGACCTGGCATCATGGTAACAAATGTCAAAATACATGTACTACATAAGTATATAACATTAAAACAAATACAATATCCTGTACGAACATGTGAAAAATATACAATAACAGATCAAATTAAGAGCGATATTAAAAACAATCACATTGAGTAAAAGAGTTATTCTCTCGTTCTTCAAGATGGACTTAAACTCCCCCAAGGTAACCAGTTCTGATAATTTCAGTTCCTTCTGCAGATTATTCCAGGAAGCAGGGGCAGCATATTTAAAAGCCTTTTCCCCCAATTCTGCTCTGATTTTTGGGACAATCAATTGTATGATATTGTGAAAATGAAGGCTGTATTGGTTGTGGTTTTTACGCATATAAACACATAAATAAGCAAGAATCAGCCCAAGAAGAGATTTATAGATAAAGACGTATCTGATTTCTTAGTCATCCAGCAAAGATTAACGATAGGTTAAACTCACTTTTTTTTTTTTTTTTTTTAGACTTCCTTCCAGGAGTGTTTCAGGTTATTGGAGGAGACCTTCCCCTCCACACAGGAACAATGGGTAGGTTGCCACCATAGTCTGTTCTCTTCTCATTTGTTTTTAATCCTTTCCTTACGTTTAACAGTGCTCAGAATTTCTTTTGGTTGCTTTGACCTCAGCTAAATGATGTTGTTGGTGGAGTGGGGGACCTGGAGAGGCAGCCCTCAGACAGAGACTCCCTACTGTTCCCCACTGATAATCCCTCCATGGATTTTGAGCTCCATTGGCAGGATTTGCTAAATATCATGGAACCTGAGGTGACTAGGAGAAAAAAAATGAAAATATATTTGCTAAATAGAGTGAGATAAAATTATGGGATAAAATTAAAAAATCAAGATACAGTAAATTTAGATACAATTCTCATTTCTGCCCTCCAGAACACAGACATGGACATGGCATCATCAGACCACAATCTAAGTTCAGGACCATCTGGAACCTTTCAAGGAAATGTGTCTGGAACAATGTCTAACTGCTGTGACAATCCTGTTACAGAAGCTGATCAGGAGACTCATTTGCAACATGGTAATTAATTTCATAATAAACCATAGCTGTTTATGTTATGTCTATGTTTCCACAGCTTTTAAAAATATCTTGGGACCTTTTTCAGTAGATGCTTAGAAAAAATAATTAGGACACTGAGCCCAACTTAACAAAATTTTGTCTGGGTTTTTAAAAATAATACAAAACACTGATCACTTTCATAGTCAAGATTACAGATAGAAATTTGTAAGTTCTAATAACTTTGGAAAACCCTTAAGAAAACTCCTATATAAGATCCGGACATTTTCTAAATATATGGCATAATTTGCTTTTCTTGTTTACAGACAATTCTGTGAATGTTTGTTCCAAACCCACAACCTGTTGTAAATAATATATGTATATTTTTGCCACCATGCCCACACCATCTTTCCAGGTTTATTAGAGCCTCAATCTGAGTCTGAGCCAGTCCTGCTTCCATTAACCCCTACTGCAGAATTGGATGACCACAACTCAGCATTAAACACACGGGACACTATGAATAACATTAATGGACATCCCTTGAATAGTCCTCCAGACCAAACAGATCTGCTTGCAGAAGAACCTATAGAAGACTTCAGCATGGAACTAATGGAAGAAGATAACATTATCAGTTTTTTATCACAAGTTGATGTGGGTAGGATGGAACCAGAACATCGTCCTGGCATTGATGTTAACTTTCAATCTTCCAATTCCACCCTACCTTTAGATGGAAATGTTATGACCCAAGACCTTGTGGGGTCTCCTTCCAGTCACCTACTGGGGTATGAAGACAATGAAAATGATCTTCCTGTTCCACTTAGTGATCTTTTAGAGGATGCTGCCATTTTGGATGAAATTAGATTGTTGGACCAGGCTCTGGAGGAAGGATTCAGTCCTGAGATGGCAGCCAGATTGGAAGATGAAAGCTGCTTCAACCATGAACTAGCAGAACAGGAAATTGGCAGTGATGATGACCACTTAGGCTCTAAGATTGCAGTCATAGAAAATCATGGTCGACCATCAACACATCATCATGGCAATTCCACAGGTAGGCAATACCATAACTATTTTATTTACAAAATCTGTAACACTTACAGTTCAGTACAGTTCATTGAAGAGCATGATAAATAAAAAAAGTGCACATAATGAAACTGTGAAACTTACTTTGATCTTACTTTTATCTTAATCTTCCTAGATTGTGAGGGTGAGCTAGATTCAGACTCCGGTCTATCCTTGGACTTCAGCCACAGCCTTGCTTCTCCATGTACTTCTGAGGCCTCCTCTTGTTCCTCTTCGTCAACGTCCTCTTCATTTTATGTCTCAGCTACGGGAAGTTCCTTCTCCAAAGATGATGATGAAGATTCTGAGGAAGACTTAGCTGGTTCAGATGTGGAAGCAGTAATGATGATAAAGCAGGAAGAGCTTGAAGAGGAAGACATGGGGGCAGTAGGAGGAGAGAATCATGAAAATAAGCTTGTTCCTGTCGACTATTCTGATCATAGTCTGTTTCATGGGTTTTCCTGGCTGGAGCATATTGGCCATGATCACACGTATAACATGCCCTCGTCCTCCACCTGTTCTATCCCCCTCGGCAAGATGCCTACCAAACACGCTAAATCGACTCGACAACACGATAGTGTCAAACCTTACCCACAGTCCTTTTCTAGATCCATCTCAGAGAACAAAATTTTGAGTCAGGATGAGCGCCGTGCACGAACCCTGAAGATCCCTTTCTCCAATGAGCTAATTGTTAATCTGCCAGTGGAGGAGTTTAATAGCCTACTGTCCAATTACCAACTCAGTGAGGAGCAACTTAACCTTATCAAGGACATACGACGTCGTGGTAAGAACAAGATAGCTGCCCAGAACTGCAGGAAGAGGAAACAAGATGTGCTGTTGGGCCTGGAGGACGATGTGTCCTCTTTAAGGCGGCACCGTTCACGTCTACTAAGAGAAAAACGGGAAACCCTAAGGAATCTGCAGGAAATTAGACGCCATATGGAAAGGCTATACAAGGAAGTATTTTCCAGGTTGACAAGGGAGGAAGGGAGTCCCATGGATGCTACAGAGTACATGCTTCATTTTAAACCTAATGGAAGAAACAGTAAAAAACAGAGTCAAAGGGACAAGAAGAAGTGAAGAGATATCAAAAATGTAAAGAGGTTCTTTAAAAGGAAGTGTGACCACAAAAATGAAGGTGGTAGGTTGGTGAGGAAGGAACCCAGGGTCATTTTTAAACAAATAGTCCTGAGTGTCCAAAACCTCAAAGAACCAAGCATGTTTCCCTAAGGGTCCTTACTTGTTGGCATGATTGATGGATTGGGAAAATGGAAGTTGAGCAGTAAATGGAAAAAGACTTGATTCTGGCTTGTGTTAAGCTTCAGGGCAATTTGAGTTTTTATTTAAGTGGGTAGCGAACCCGGGACCAGCATTCTGGAATGCTAGTTTAATGCCTAAGAATTTCTTATGCTTAAAAATATTGTGTTCAACAGCCAGTGTATAGAAAACGGATAGAAGGCCTGATCCTTGCTATCAGCTAATAGACCCCAAAAGTCGTTGACACTACACTGACTATGAGCCAGCGTACACGAGTTGTTTATAGTGATACAGGAAACCTGCACAGGGAAGACTTGGATTCGAGGGGCTCAAACCTGGGTATATTCAGTTCCTAGACTGCACTGTACCCACACAGTACCCTCAGGACAACATAGTTAATTTCCCAAAACTTGAAGACATAGGGTAGAATATTCAGATGTATATTTTCAGATCTAGGCACATTGGAAGCTTTGTGGTATTGCATATACTTTTTTTTTTTTTGGCTAAATAAGCTATATCAGTAGGTTGTAGCATTTCATAGGACATATCCAACAAAAAAAAGATTAAATATTAGCAACATCATGTGTCATGATTTAGAATTATATGTGAGAACAAATTCTGGTAGCAGCACTGTATATTGTTGATGTTTCAGGACTGTTGGTTCAGAATGTGTGTCAATTTGGATGGACTGCTATGTAAACAACCAGGAAAATGAACAGAGATTTGCTCAGTTGTTAACACAACCAGATGGACATGCTGGCTGATACTATTGTCTAAAACACTGGGAAATACAACTATCATAGCAGGTGTTCAGTGCTTCACACAATGTAAAGAATCATTGTCTGTGATCCCTGTAAGTCAAAGAAATGCAGTAAGACAACTACATAATCAGAATCCTGTTTTTGAAATAGATTTTAAAAAAAGGGTGAAATTTCCAAGCTGCATACAAGCCTTGTTTGTATTCTATTAATTCCCAATGTGCTTGCTGGTATTCAAGGACATGGAAACTTAACTTTTTGTAATATAAAAAACGTGAAAAAATAAAAATAAAAGTTTTACTTTGCGCCTAGCAGTGTTGTGTTTCTGGCCATTGATGCTGAAATATTGAATTTGGAATATATAACCTGTATACGTTTCATTCTGTATTTTTTCCCCTGCTGTTACAGTTATATATGTCAGGCAACTATTAAGGAAAAAAAAATTGCTGAGAGGATGCAATCTTGCATTACAGCTAGTGTGCCCCAAAATCAAACACTTAAAATGGAAGGATAATGCAATAATGGTGAGAATGGCTGACATTATGCTAGCAATATTAATAAACACCATTTCATTGAAAGCTCTTAGTGGAAACTATCTTTTAAATTCTGCAGAACAATTCAATGTCATGTTATCACTACTGAATTTTATCCAAGCAGACTAAAGAGTCCGTGCACTCTCAGAGGTGGCATCATCTGCTGTTATAACTTGTCCTTCTACATTTTTCTAGTTTTGAGTTTAAGGTTCTCTGAGTGAGAGACTATCTCTCCACTCCGTGCATATGGAATATGTAATAGAGTGGAGAGATAGTCTTGATATGATAGAGAAAATGCTCCACACAGAAAGGCTCCAGATCACCACACCGTTCAAACCAAAGTTTCTTGCTGATAAACAGTTGTCAAGTGAAATCAATTTATTTATGAGCACATTTGAACAACAACACAAGTTGACTAAAGTGCTGTACAAACTAAAAAAAACAAAAAAAACAACTATAAATGAATATAGAAAAATAGAAAACAAGACTCAAAAGCCAAACAGCTCAGTCACAATTAAAAGCTAGGGAGTAAACATGTTTTAAAAATGTTGAGTGTTAGAGCAGTCATAATTTGAAAAGGCAGACAGCTGGCTACTGCTAAATTTACACAAATTGCGCCAAATGAATATATAGGAAGTGGACTGATTTATTGGTTATGCTGAAAATATAGCCTTTGCCAGATGTATCCTTTTTGGTTCTAGTATATTAATAGTATATTCACAATGATATGTAACAATAAGGATAGAGTTTGTAAGAAATGTGTATTGACCCTAAACAATTAGTAGCACAAAGGTATAGAACAGGTTTTATTCCAAATGCAAACTTAGAAACACAGTGTAAAATCTAAATACTACATGATATCCTGATGTTTTCCATCAGTAAGCAGTGGCAATCCTTAGTGAAACTTGTGGATCTAACATTGCTGGACTCAGACACTGTGAATGGGCGAATGTAAACTGTTTATCAGAGAAACAGTGTGACTTTTAGAACACTTGAACTTCAAGCTAATCGGTGTACATGTACTGTTACATATGAACAAAAAACAGTGATTCCTCAAAGTTTTTTTTTTCTGATTTAAATAAAAAAAAAAGTATCTTTAAGCATAGTGGAATTAATGGTGACGAAGGGCTTTCAATTTCACTTTGGTGGCCTCAGAATCTCATCTCTGCTTTTCGCAGATGATGTGGTTCTGCTGGCTTCATCGGGTGATGGCCTCCAGCTCTCACTGGAACGGTTCGCAGCGGGAATGAGGATCAGCACCTCCAAATCTGAGGCCATGGTTCTCAGCCGGAAAAGGGTGGAGTGCCCACTCCGGGTCGGGGCTGAGTTCCTGCCCCAAGTGGGGAGTATCTTGGGGTCTTGTTTGCAAGTGATGGGAGAAGGGAGCTGGAGAGCGACAGACGGATTGGTGCTGGAGTTGCAGTGATGCGGACGCTGCACGGGTCCGTTGTGGTGAAGAGAGAGCTGAGTGTAAAAGCAAAGCTCTCAATTTACTGGTCGATCTACGTCCCTACCCTTACCTATGGCCAAGAGCTGTGGGTAGTGACCGAAAGAACGAGATCGCGGATACAAGCAGCGGAAATGAGCTTCCTCCGAAGGGTGGCTGGCCTCTCCCTTAGAGATAGGGTGAGAAGTTCAGTCATCCGGGAGGGGCTCAGAGTAGAGTCGCTGCTCCTCCACATCGAAAGGAGCCAGCTGAGGTGGTTCAGGCATTTCACAAGGATGCCTCCTGGGTGAGGTGTTCCGGGCACGTCCCACCGGGAGGAGGCCCTGGGGCAGACCCAGGACACGCTGGAGAGATTATATCTCTCGACTGGCCTGGGAACGCCTGGATAAGCTAGAGGAGGTAGCTGGGGAGGAGGTGGTCTGGGCTTCTCTGCTTAGGCTGCTGCCCCCACGACAGGCCCCGGATGAAGCGGAAGAAGATGGATGGATGGAATTAATTTTTAAAGAATCTTTTTTCCCAAAAGTGAAATATTGTTCCTTTCGTCACAATGCATTAAGTACATGTCTGGAATAATTTTAATCTGTCTGCTCTTTGTTCCATGCATGTGACCTCTAAGACATTATAAACAGATGATAAAATTCTGATGATCTAATGTCATTCATCTCAATTATTTCAACAACAAGCGTGAAAAAGAAGCTTTACAAGACAGTTGTGAAACTTGCTATAAGGTATCGTTTGGTGCCGGTCAAAATAAAAAGACAGGAAGCAGAGCTGGAGAGTGGATGCTAGGGTTTTCATTGTTAGATACCCGGATGGACAGGATTAGAATTGAGTATGTCAGAGGGTTGAGTGGCTTGGACACATATAGAAAAGGAATAGTGAATATATCCAACAAATTATGTTGAATATGAAGCTGCCAGACAGAAGACACAGGAAAACCACACAGAAGATTTAATATGTGTTGAAGGAGGACATGCAGATGCTACATCGACATAGGATGCTACGGCTAGGGTGAGATGGAGGTAGAAGATCTATTGTGGCAACCCCTGAGTATTCGGCCATTAGAAGTAGTTCAACAAATGTGGTTGGTTAAACTCTGTATTTAGGCGTTGAAGGCTAGGTGCAGATAAGCTGTTGCTTTGGCCTACACCCTGCCTGAAAGGCTTTTTTTTTTTTTTAACCTTTTTGTTTTGTTATGGCAGACAGACACATCCCTAGCTTAGATTAAGATTCTAGATTCTGTATAATCTGCACTTAACAACTCAGGATATTTATTTCAGCATCTCCACTACTTTTCTTATTCTGCATCTGCTAATACTGAGAAAAGTGGCTACTAGAAAAGAACACATTTTAAGTGTCTCGGTTGGTAACTGTATGGAGATTCTGCTTTTGCAGTTTTTCTGGTCAGAGTAATACATCTTTGTGTGCACCTTTAAAAAGTAATTGAGAGTCCAAAGCCCAAAATAATTAGAAAACAAAAACCTTTTATTTTTCAAAACAGCTAAAAGTAGATCAGCCATGATGCCAACATAGCAAAGGAAAATGAACATGCAACAAGACAACACAAGCTAATCCACTAAAAACAAACAAAAACACAACAACAAAAGTTTGACACAAGATGAGAAAACCTAAGTAGCAGACCTGGGTGCAGATAGTTCAGTTCCTTCCAGTCAGTGGTGAAGTAGTCAGGATGCAGGACGTGTCAGGACTTCACAGTAAAAACTTAAACCAGACTAGTTTAGCCTCTTGTGTTTGATTTAAAAGGCAAGAAACTGTTGCAACCTTTACCCAGTCTGTGTATGCATGAAGTACTCTTGTACGCCTTCCATATGTGACAGTCAGGGCTAAGGCTAATAAAAGGAGCGAAAAACAAAACAGGCACAGCAAAACGCCACCTGAAGTATGAACCGTTTTGAACCAGCTTACCCAGATATGCCCAGCTACTGTTCTAACTTTAATACAGTATACATACATGTACACAACCGGGCTACATTCAACACAGAACACTTGACAAGTATTTTTAAACTGATTCTGCTCAGCATGCTAAAGTTTTAAAGATACATCCTAATTTATTCACCAAAATAAGTGTCAAGCAAAGAATGTGAAAGAATACTGTATGTTAAGTGTTGCCCGGGCAGTGCAAGCTCAAATAATACAGCCTACAAAACACAGGTAAATGTGTGTGAAGATTTAAAAACAAATTAGTGGAAATAAAGATCATCTGACAAACTTTCAGCCATCTGCCACAGCAGTGAAACCCACTTGTTTGTTATCGAGTCAGAAGACACCGCCACCTACCAGCCAAAGTGGCAGCAAACTTAACAAGCTGCCTTTATAGTTCAGCAGTTCATATGGCCGTTTTCCTGTTCTTTCCAAGACTACAGAAGCAGCTGACCTTCAGTGGACTTAGTTCACTTAAATGTTTTGCCCAATCAGAACAGCTTCTTAGGAGAGCTCAAGATGTGAGTTTTTTCAACTTAGGCCCCTTCCAGACATGCACTTTTTTCCTGGAAAAAAAAAAAAAAATCCTATCTATTACCAGACTGAGACTAACAGGGCACAGGTCTGAAGATCACATGAATAGATGGGACCAAAATGCCCCCCCATGTCTCAGTCTCTTTCGCCTTTTACAAATTCAGAAGAAAGATCCGACTCACCAAGTGTGCGCAGCAGAGGTTACACGTTCCAACCCTGGCAGCACTTCAAGTCTATGCACATTGTCAAAAAACATGAAGTCTTAGCATACAAGACACAAGGCTCTTGGAAACTGTATGTATCAGTGACCCATGTTTTAGTAACAATGTAACAACTTTGACAGAATGTATCTGAAAGGGGCTTTAGTATCACTAAAATAGTTTTGAGTACAGACAGAGTGGAGAGAGTAACTTTCAGGAAACACTGCATACAATGTTCACAAGCAGCTCGTTTAAAATAATAACCACACCAGACAGTACTAGGTAACCAAACAACCAAGTATAACATGGTAATACTGGCTGCAGTTTGGGACTCAAAACCAGCGACTAACAGCAGGTAACATACTCCACTCTTCACATTTAACACAACCTTTACCACTTGAAATGTCTGTAAACTAGCGGCTAACAAGAGCCTGTTTATCCCAACACATAGCTTATAACATGAAGCTACTGTCATAGTAGTTGAGTGTCAAAATGTCCAACTATACTGCATTTTTTTTGGTGAAAATACATTGACTGGTATTAAATCCACATCTCAGAATAGTGGAATTTCCCTGGTCCACTTGTACTGTGACATCCGTAGCTGCCACGCTGGCTGGTAGGATGATTAAGGCCCCTCATGTAGTCTCTAACCTATCACTATGAACAGTCAATGATGCATGAGATTAAAATGACCACATCAACAATAATGAGAAAATGGGTGGCACAAAGAACAGACACTGAAAGGACATTGTTTGTCCATTCTTTCACTCCTCACTTCATCCCCATTCAAAAGAATTTCCCACCTTTGTATCCTGACAAAGCAGGAAGTAAACTTTGTCCTGTCTGTCACAATTTGTGATCTTCTTTTACAACCTCCCCCCCCCCCTCTTCTTTTTCCCCTCCTCCCCCCTCTTCAAACAGATATCTGAAATAAGGAACAGTGACTGGAGGAGAAAAACTTACAAATCACAGCCAAACTTTGAGCTTGCTTCAAGGCAAAGAGGTAAGCTGACAGCTGGCTGCCACTTTTCACTAAGTGTAGGAGAAAATTTCATAATTTCCACTGTTTTCAGTTGAATATTGTTAAACATAGTGGGGGTTAAGGGAGGAAGTTAAGTATCAGCATACTTGTTTAAAAAAAAAAAAAAAAAAGATGGTAAAAAATAAATAATTAAAAAAATTTTCAGCCAAGATACAGGTGGGACCATCTTTTGAGAATTCCTTGCAGGGCAGGAAAACAATTCTTATTCCCCCTCTGTCAGCCACATTGGCAGATATTTTTCATTGCTTTTGCTGCCAAAGTTGCTGCTAGAGTTGACCAACCTGGATGACACCTCACCAGGGCACAGTTGATTTCCTGCCCTGCACCTCCCTTTTTTCTTTGCACCCCCCAAAAAATCTAGTCTTTTTTGTCTTCCTCTTTCTTCTCCTCTTCTTCTGTGGGGTAGGAGTGCCATGTGAGGCGTTCCTCATAGAAAGAGATGACCACTTGTGGACATTTGACGTTTGCTTCCTTAGCTGGGACAAGGTCAGCCTCATCTGAGTTTTTCCTGTTGAGTTTTATTGAAGAGAGAAATCTCATTAATGTCAAGAACCAAACTTCTTATTTTGAAGCCATAGCCAATGGACTCACTGGCCTTTTTAATAGGCCCACCTGTTCAGCTATATTCTGACAGCTGGTGCGTACATGCATGCTGTGCTGAAAATACATTGTATATTATTCTGTAGATGTGGTTACACTACAGACACTTCTTAAATATTGACAAAAATGCCAGATCTTTTCTTGTAAATGTCCATATCCATGCAAAACAAAATGATTTTATTTGGCTGTAAAATCTCAGGAACAACCCAGTCCAACCAGACACAGATAACCTAGATGGGATATTGTCACTTAAAATCCTTCTCTTAATCTCAAATCATTCAACAGCCCTGAATGATCAGGACCCAATATATCTTGGACCTCACAACACTTCCCTCTCAGTCTGCAGGCTTATTTGTACTTCCTGGAATTTCCAAACAAATAATCACTTTTCTAATCATTACCAAAAATGTAAAATGAATAACCTTGAGTAACAAAAAACCCATAAAAGAACTTTACCAAAAGCTCTGAGTTAAATTGATTAAAACTCAGTTTCCCTAATAAAGTGCTCAGTTACACAGTACAATAAACTCTGGAATCCAGAGTGAGAGGAAAAAAATAACTTGCATCTATGAATTTATAAGACCTTTCGCTGAATTTGGATAACTTCTAACTTCCAAATGACAGAGCGGAGAAATAACTGGGATTCATTATGATACGTTTGTGACAATGAAAACTTACCACTTCATAAGGAACATCAGCTCTCCACTCGAGTCTGTCGCTCCAATAATCCTCTCAGGCTGCAGTCCTCTGCCAAAACCTCTGGCCTTCTCACCCTAGACACAGGAAGGCATTTGACAAAAGGTAAGGAAAACAAGCAGGCAGGGGACATCACTCCATAGACATTAAAGCAACTGTTTCTCAGGATTACCAGTGATGTTTGGGGCATGTTTACTTATCCAAAAGTCTCAGAAAACAAAAAATTCCCAATAAACATTGATTATATCTCATTAACTCCATTACTAACCATTTCAATCAATATTTGGTAATGGTGTATACCCCTCACAGATCATGGTTCAATTAGGATAATTCACTCGTTTTTCATAAAAAACATTTTAAAACTTAATGTATGTTGGAAAGACCAACATATATCAAGTTTTACATGAAATTGATTATTTTAAAAAGTTATTTTACAATTTCTATTTTTCTCTTTTTTATGCAGTGATGCAGAAAAAGTAACATGTGACATGTCTTCTGGGTTAAATTGACCCGCTGACTTAAAATCAAGACTAATGACTCAAAAGGATTTGTAGTGAAAGTAAACTTTATTTAAGCACTGTTTTAGATCCAGAAAGGATCAAAATACGAGATTAGCAATATGAAGACAGTGTGTGTGTCTGAGTCGCCACAGTACGCTAGTGACAGACCGTCAATGTTGTGACAGCAACACTATGCAATGTTTAGAACTAGAAATACACAAAAATTAATAGGTGGAACTGAAACAGGTGCATGTGTCTACACAGCACATGAGGGACATGTCATCACTGAATGTTTTGTGCAAATGAATTTTGCACTTTTTACAGAGGTCATGCTTGTCTTGACATCATCAGATGGCTTGCAGAACTGGCATCTCTGCTTCTTCCCACCAGCAGCAATCTAGAAAGAAGAGGATGATGATTACTATGTTTTTTGCTGATCTCAAGACACACACAACATACTCTCACAGAGACACACACTTACCTCAAGCACTGGTGTAATGGGTGAAGCCCTCTCCCTCACTGTAGCTGCAGCAGGTGGGGTCCTTGGCATGTGCTGCCTCCATTGTATATGCGGTACCACAAATGCCTTCCCCAGCTCCTCAAGAAAGATGCGCCTCTTGTACAGCTTTGACATGTACCACTCAGGAAAGATCTCCGTCCAAAGGACAAATTCGTCATAGGTGGACAATCAATCATGTTGTAAACGATGACCAGTGGCCAGCGTGCAGTCATTCGCTTGGTCCTGTAGGAGACTGTGACTTTGTCCAAGTTGTCCACCTCCCCTTAGGTGGCACTGTAGTCTTTCTCTTTAGAAGCTCCTGACCCAAGTTGTAGCTTGTGAAAAAACTGTCACATGTTATGCTGTGCTCCCTGAGACCTTGTGCCCCGATTCTTCTCTGGGACTCCTCCACCCAGCTTTCCAGCATGCATGTTCAATGCATAGCTAGTGTTTGCATCACATGCTGCCCAGATTTTTATGCCATATTTGGCTGGTTTGGTAGGCATATATTGCCTGAATGGGCAGCGAGCTCGAAATGCCACTAGTCTTTCATCCACTGTGACATTAGGGCCTAATGGGCCTTCGGGGTGCACATACGTAAATGAAGCATTTTTATTTTATTTGTTGATTACCCTCATTAAGCCAAGTACAAGAAGTTCCATACTCAAAAAACCCTTTTAACTATTTTTTAAAAAGATTTTAAAAATGGGTCAGTTTGACCCAGACATAACAGGAGGGTTAAAGTAACTGTGGGGAGATTTACAACACAAACAACTTTTGCGGGGGGAGCTTGACTGCTCAGATTCTTTACTGAGGTTCTCACCTCCTCCTTCTTTCTTTTGCTTCCTCGCTCTTCTCCATCTCCCGAGGTTTCACTGGCTGCTTTCCGTTTGCTCTCCTTCTTTTTCTCTTCCTTCTCTTTGTGTTTCTGCATGTACTCAGCAATAAGGTCGGGGCAGTCCAAGTTTTCTTCTGGCTCCCATGTATTGTCCTCACTAGATAACATGAGTGCAGATGGAAAGATGTGATTTGCAGATATTCTAGCTCAAATTAAATCAATCTTTAATCTAAAATTCCTAATTGTATTCCCTAGTTCTTTTACATTTTTCAGTCCATTGCCTTGTTCAATGAGCACATCACCATGACAAATATAAAAGCTACAAAAGCTGAAATTTGGTTAAGCTAAAAAAACAAAACCTCAGACATTTAATTTGAAAAAGTTAAAGTTTTGTAAAGTTCACTTTTCAATTGAACACAGTTAAACAAAACTAGTCACTACATTTGATAAAGATGTGTCAGAATAAAGAATCTAACTAAAATATGAAAGATACATTTGCACTCACTCTGAGAAGCCCTTCCATTTGAGCAGAAACTCCACTTTGCCCTTCACCACTCGGCGGTCCAAAACCTTTTCCACCACATACTCCTCTTCTTCCTCCTCCTCAGCTGCTCCTGCTACAGGGGCTGCTGTTGCTCCTGCAGCTGGTGGTGGAGCTGCTGCAGGCTGCTCCTCCTCCTCTGCCTTCTTGGGCTTCTTTCCTGCTTGGGTCGCCAGCTTGACGTCTGATAAGATAACCTCTGAAGGTCCCAGGAGGAAAAGTGCACAGGTTATAATGAACTGGTTAGAAAGTTAAAAGTATCATTGCAATTAAAAGACATCAAAATATTACTTTGTGGTCTGCATTATCTCCTTGATCAAAAACTATGAAATGTTGACAGCGCATATCTGATCAGCAGCAATTGGTCAGCCTGTAGATGACAAAAGTGGGTCTATGTGTTTAGCAGAGACTGAACATCTAGAATTTGCGTGAGAGGGTCGTCTCCAGGTAAAACAAATGTTCATGCAGATGATTCTCAGTTAAAATGCATGATGCTTTTACACTACCAAATTATTTTTCCCCACAACTCGTTCTACAGGTCAATAGATTACACTTATATGTTGCATACTGTCTTGATGCATTCTCAATCATCCAGGCAAGGAAATCCCAAGAAGTTGATTCTGCAGGTTTCTCCAACCTTAAACAATTTGCACATTAACAATCATAAAAATTAAACACATGACCCATTGCTGGTCAGTGGTTCATTATTCAAATGTACTGTTTAAAAGGTTGGGGTTACCTGCATCTAAATGTCTTATCTAAAAGACATTTAGATCATTCTCCTTTAAAGCTTACTGATGGTAAAGGAAAAAAAAAAGAAAAAAAAGTCAAGGTCTCTTTCAGCCAGTTCGTGTCACAGGTGAACTCAAATGGTGAAAACAGTCTTTGTTAGGAATGTGATCCCCTCTCTTTTCTTCTCATCCCAGCCCCCTCAAGAAACAAATTCCTCCAAGCACCCAGGTCATTAAAACATGACCAGCTACAGGACTTTTCGGAACTGGTCCATTTCCAAACTGCAGACAATCACTCAGTCTGTTTTTTTCTACATTGACAGCATTCTCAGACAGTACCATAAGCTGGAACACTACTAAGTGCATCTGCAAGTTTCCATCCAGCTTTTCAAATGTTACTTAGCCCTGTTTGTGCATTGACATGTTTCTGTTTAAAGTATAGCTTCCCTAACCCTAGTTCATGATCATTTAAGGATTGTTTTGCTCTTAATGCATGCATTGGAGCAAAAACAAACAAACAAAAACTCCCAAAACAAAATCAAACTAAAAACTGGGTTCTCAGAACTTTGCCAGTATTCTTGCTTCCACAATGTGCACACAGAAAGTGGGGCATCGTAAGAATTATTCAAATTATGAAAACGGTATAAAGTTTGGAGAGTGTTAGTTGGCCAATTTTGTGGAATCAACATAGGCAAATAGGAGAATACTAAATAGGATAATACAGTAAATACTAGCCAGGAAGAGAGGGCGGTGCTGATGGCTTAATGGCTTGACCACTGTTTAATGGCATGCAGGGGTTCCAGCTGAAGCAACAAATGGTTGTTCGCCTATACTGCAGGCTAAACTTTCCCTGCGATTTCGAGCATCAAAGATGAATGCACCGAGGCGGTAAAACGCCGATGACCACACTGCCTACATACGTGTCAACTAATACGTTTTTCCTATTCACTCTTTAAAAGACTAATGAGCCTCAGTCGGCAGCAAATTTCTAGCGCGAAATCCTTAATGATACGCCGTTTAAATTTCTCGAGTCTGGTGGTTTGGTAGCGAAGAAAAGCGCCCGCCTCCATGTTGCCTGTATCACCATGAATGCAGTTTGCAGCATGCCACCACCTGCAAACGCAAACTGCGACAACCTGTACACACAAATTCAATGATGAATTTGTAATCACACATACAACAATACCAGTGTTTCCAATCTATTTTCAAGTGCCAAAGACAACGAGTGTGGCTCGCAGTTTGTCCCTTATGCATGCACATGACGTGAGCTCCTTGCGCAGCACTAGCTCAAGAATGGACGAATGCTAATATAATTTCCAGACTAGTTGGGTTTACTTGAACTGGACTCGCCAGAAATGTAAAGTTCACAACATGAGCACGGAGACTAGCCAGGCGATCTGCCTCCTGCAAGCGAAGGGCAGGAGGCAGATCGCTGGCACGTTTTGCCTCAAAATGCTAACGAACACGAGCCTTACCTTTGAAAAGAAAGCTTCGCGGCGCTTGTATGGCAGGCCCGAGGGAGATTTAGCCGTATCCAACAAACGAGTAAAGAAACTGGATGCACGGCAGTGGCGACACAAGAATATGAGCTGGCTTTGCAGCGTGCTCGAGAACGATATTTGCAACGTGCTTTCTTAATGAGTCACACAATAGCCTCTGCCTCGATGCTAACAATCCGCACGACCACCTTCTGCCCGCCAACAGCACCACCGGATGTTACGTCAGTAGGTAACGTTACAAGCGAGGCATGGGAGTTGAAATAAGAGCTTGTCCTTCTTTTAAACCGTTTGTTCAGAACAGTACCACAGTGGATTAAGTAACATTTTGATGCAGCCTAAACTATTGATAACCACAGGTGGCAACCCCCAGGAGATAAAAATGAATGTAATGTGGTGACGCTAAAACCTGCATTTCCTCTCATATCCGCTTCAGACGGGCTTCGAAAATGAGCCAATGCCCTTGGACTTTGCAGAGCATACAAAAATGTTTTGGCTTCTATGGATAGCTTCCCCGTTTATAACACGTGTCGTTGGATGGTGACACAGTAAAGTTATTTATTACAGAGATGTGAAGTATCTATCTATCTATCTATCTATCTATCTATCTATCTATCTATCTATCTATCTATCTATCTATCTATCTATCTATCTATCTATCTATCTATCTATCTATCTATCTTCTTCACATCTCTGTATACATATATATTAGTGATGGTAAATTTTTACTGACTTTGAATGAGTCACTCACCAAAGTGAATCGTTTTTTGAGTCAGTTGACCAGAGAGTGCAAAAAATGTACATTTTCACTCAAACTTAATTTGTTTCTCTTTTCATGTAAATCCTACTGCTAAGATGAGTGATTGAAAAAGAAAAACAACTATTTTATAGAGCAAAAAAGAGCAAAAAAATTTCTAAAGGGAACATTTATTTTTTTATTTATTTATTTTATTAGTATTTTCCTTAAATGTGTCAAATATATATTTTCTCATCTAAATGTCCACTGAGCTGTTGCCAGGGGGCGGTAATGCTCCTTAACATTGGTTGCCAACCAAGAAGAAGAAAGAAGCTGTGAGAGGGGGAGGGGGTAGTGAGTGATTTGTTATGCTTACATCAGTGTTGGGAAGGTTACTTTTGAAATGTATTCCACTACAGATTACAGAATACATGCCCCAAAATGTATTTTGTAACAGTATTCGTTACGTTACTCAATGAGAGTAACTATTCTGAATACTTTGGATTACTTAATATGTTATGCTTTTTACAAGTACATGAATGTACTATTGCTGTGTGATTTATTACTATTATTGAAGGTTACTTGCCATACCAATATCAACAACATTTTTAAATCTTAATATAAAATGAGTAATAGTAGGGTGGACATTAGGTAAGGCTGCACTTTTTGCAGTCATCTCATATAGAAAACTATTGCGCGCGTATATAAAACAGGTCCGCGGCTCCAAAACGTAGTAAAGGGACCTCTGGCTAATACATCGGGTTCGTGTCGGGCTCGTAGCCGAAAACTAGCTTTACTTTGTTGTCTTGGTCAACTTTGCTAACGAGAGACAGAGAGAGGCGTTGAAAGGCTGCTCCAACTGAACTTATTGTTTTGGAGGAAAACACGAACACAGTGTACAGTCGAGTCTCAATAGCTTGCTTACAACTGGGCTCGTCAGGCACTCTTTTTGGCTGTACTGGTTATTATTATATCTACATGATTCCATTTCCCGCTTCTGGTTGGTGACAACTCGTACTGTTTGGCTCTCCTTTTTCTCCCTCCCTCACTCACACAGACACATAAACGGGTATGGCAGTCCATTCTCCCCACAAACGACACCGCCCATGAGGCTACATTCCTTAGGGCCAACACTCTGCCTATTGCCTTCACATTAAAATAATTTTTTTTAACAATAATTAAAAAAACATTTCTTCACGTCATTTATGCAGGCCACAAGTAGGGGTAACATGGGCCGCGAGATTGAGACCCAGGCATTAGAGCCTCTTATTGCATGTTTTGTTTGGGCGTGGAATTACCAAAAATAGAGAGGGCAGCCTAACATATGAAGCGGGAAAAGACCGCCATGTAATCCTTTTTTAATTCGACAAGTAACTGTATTCTGAATATCACCTTTTTAAACGATAACTGTAACAGAATACAGTTACTCATATTTTGTATTTTAAATACGTAACGCCGGTACATGTATTCCGTTACTCCCCAACACTGGCTACGATTCAGCACAGGAAGGGAGCGGGTGAGTAACTCAAATGTGCTGTTAGCATGTTTGCAGAGCGATGCTACTGTGAAGCGAGGAGCTATTGTATTGATGTGAGCTTTCTACTCAGGGTTTTTCTTCCAGTTCAGAGCAGCTAGATATATTTCTACTAATGAAATTAGTTTGCTAACAGCAACAGG
>NW_024583039.1:156570-163747 GCF_018398535.1 Haplochromis burtoni
ATGATTGTTGGGTTTTTCTCTGTATCTATGAAGCGCCTTGAGGCGACTTATGTTGTGATTTGGCGCTATATAAATAAAATTGAATTGAGTTGAATTGAATATGACCCCAACAGAGCACTTTTCTTTCAGATTACAGACTTATTTTTAGTTTCTTGGGTGTTTAAAAGTATAAAGGGAGGCAGAGCTTTCAGCTTTCAGGAAGCTCTTCTGCAGTTTGGATTTGGGAGACAGACACCCTCTCTACTTTGAATATTAGGCTTAAGACTTTTCCTTTTGTTACAGCTTAGGGCTGTATCAGGTGACCCTTGTGTCTTTTTTTCTGTCTCCCTCCTCTCACCCCCAACCGGTCGAGGCAAATGGCCGCCTCTCCCTGTGCCTGGCTCTGCTGGAGGTTTCCTCCTGTTAAAAGGGAGTTTTGCCTTCCCACTGTCACCAAATGCTTGCTCATGGGGGGTTGTCTGATTGTTGGGATTTTCCTCTGTTTTATTGTAGTGTGTCCCACCATTAATTCAGTTCAGTTCAGTTTTATTTATTATGTCCTTTATTCTGTGCTATGTTGTAATGAAGGTGTTTCCTTGCTTGCTGAGAGTAATTGAATTCTTTGTTTTAGGTAACAATGGATGCTTTTCTGGGCACATTTACCCTTAGTTAGCACTCTTCACTTTAGGAAAACATTTGCCCATTAAGAACCATACCTATACGTGATAAGTTATAAATATTTATTAATTATTTGTTGACTACTTTGATTATTTATCATTCTTTTGTACAGCTACTCAGTGTATAATAGACAGATGCCATAAGACAAAGACACAATGTTAACCCTGGTCAAAACCAGTTTCTTTCAGGATGCTGATTCCAGAGATTATCTAAAACAAACAATCCCTGGCCACGCTCTTGGCAGAGATGAAATGCAAAAGCAGTGCTTCTGGATATCATGTTACATAATGGTAAAATGGTCCAATGAGGTTTAAATAGAACCTCCATTAATGGTAAAGGATGCAAAGGTAAGCCTAGTTACATCAGTGATGCACATCTCCTCGGATACCTGGCTAATAGAATTGGGTTAGAATTCGATGCAGAGTTTAAATACATCCCATGTGACCAGCCTTGTGGTTATAATGAGCTGCCTGTACATAGATTTCTGGCAGCTTAGTAAAGAGTTTTGGGTGAAGAGTTTGGTCATTCAGGTGTGAGGCCCTGGGGCAGACCTAGGACAGGCTGGAGGGACTACATTCCTTTGTGGCCCCATGATCCAGACCTGGAAAAGCAGCAGAAGATGGATGGATGATGGATAAAGCTATTTTCACAAAAAAAGAAAAAAAAAGTGATCTAATGCAAAATGGTACCAACAGCACAAACAAAAGATTTAGAGGACATAAGTAGACATTAATGGCAGTAACAGGCTACAGCTTGTGTATGGAGATTGACTCGCTTACAGAAACTGCAGTTTTTGGTATTTCTTTGCAGGCATCATTTTTCAACTCCAGAAGTTCCCATTTGGCTTGCACTAAGTAAACACAACGTAATTACTTTCCCTTCTGTATTCCTGTTATTATTTGAAAAGGAGAATTTCTCTGACTGTTTCCTTTCTCTTTATATATCTACATGTTTCTCCTGCAGAGTGCACCAGATATTGGAGACTTCAAAGAACCCAGGAGCTTTTCCATTCTACAGGTACAAGTAGTTCTTCTTTAGTCTTCTATCCGTGGTTCTCAGGATGAAGGTAAATGCATTTTTCACAAGATACCCCGAGGAACCTGGTTGAATGCCTTCTCCAACTCAACAATTGCACATTCCCAGCTCAGGCTCCTTCCCCACCAGTGAGGTTAAATTCTGTGTACTACAAGCTTGTTTTGCAAACTGGATCAGGACCTGCACCTCTGAGTGCCACCCAATCCACTAAGCACTTAACCCCTTACGGCCACTTCTGTGGGTGGTGGACTCACAGGAAGACGTTCCCATGTCGTGTTTTTGGCCCACCAGATGCTCGCCCTAGAGACTCTATCAGGAGGTTAGTGTAAATCGACTGCAGTCTTGCCCTTCACCTGGGATCAATCTGCCATGGGACAACATAGCTCCTGGGATCACTGGGAGACACAAACTCCTCCACTGCAATAAGATGGCAATTCATAGAAAGCTATGTGTTAAAATGTTGTCTACAGGAGAACTGAAAGCTTGGAGCAGACAGTACAAATAAGTTATAGTATAAATAAAAGGACTGTGAGCACTGAAATGTGCGTGTTACGCTGGGCAAAAATGAACACTAATGTGCGTTACAATTTCTCTTGAATTAACCTGCCTTCCAGCTCTCATGTCCTATGAAGCATTTTTGTCGTTCTTAGCCCATAATCCAGTCTGAAAGAGCAGGACAGGAGTTAAAAGAGCTTGCTGATTTTAGGGTGAGGCTGCTCTCTTGGCTCTTGTACCAGTAACTCAGACCATGGTGAATCCTGGATGGGTTGCCAGTCTGTCACAGGGTTAACACAGAGAAACAGAATGACTGGCAAGCTATCAAGGACGCACCCTCCCTCCCTATGGCAGCCGGAATAGGCTCCACCCACCCTTCACCCACCTCGAACCTGAATTGAATAAGTGGAAGAGAGCGGAAGGACAAATAATATAAAGAGCCTGTTCATCTTTATATCACAGTTCTTCTGTTGAGTATAAGAAAAATGGAACCATTAGCCATATAATGACTGTAGTTCCATCAGAAAACGACAACTGGTGGCTGCAAAAAGTATTTATAAAAGTCCTGACGTTTAAAATTTGGCTAAACTTATACAATTACCCCATCTAGTGGCAAAACAATGAAGGTGCAGCTTTTAGTATTTGTTTTGAAGAAGAAGAACAACTACTACTATTATTAAAATGAACATTTTAACAAACATTTGAAGCCTTTTAGAGGAAACATCTGGTCACAGGATAAACATCTAGAAACATATTAAAATCTACAATTAAAAATAGCAATACAAAACAGTGATGGGGTAAGCATGAAAACAAACAAAAAAGTAAAAAAGAAAACCCCCCAAAACAAATCCCCACAGTCATATAAAAAGAAAACCAAAAGGAGGAGGTCTTCCTTAAAATATCATTGACTGTTGGACTAGGAAACAAATTAGTCTCAGACAGGCTAAGAAGAGTAAAAATTGAAAAAATGTAAAGAAAAAAATGTAGCAATAGGAAGAATATAAATATATATGAAGTTTGGACAGACATAATTTCATTACACATTCCATTTCATTTCTCCCCATGTCCTTTAAAAAATATGTATTTAATTTTAATTATACTGAAAGATAATGTTCGTCATGTTTTATGACTGCAGTGCCAGTACTAACAACCAGATGTCGGCATTGTGAGGCTTCGCGTAAATGATCTCCAGCGTGAAAGCGAAACTTTTTGTTAGATATCACAAGCCGCAGTGATCCTTATTAACCTTACAAATATACAACAGCTGTTTACTCTTTGTGTGTTTGAATGTAGAAGTGAAAAACTGTAGTGACACATAAGTGAATGCGTGGGAAGCTCTGCTCTGAGGTAATAAGAGAATGTTGAACACTAAATAACTGCAGGAACTGTTGAACACCACAGACTGCTGGCGTGTAAGAGCACTAGAGCATCAGCAGGGGATTTCAACACCATAAAAGAACCCAAATGAAGTAATATAATACCTCTCTAAATGGTGTGGAAATACATAAATATAATGTCATTTGGTGAACACAATATGATATAATTTTAAATATGCAACCTGGCTACAGGAGAAAGATTTATTTCTATTCTGAATGTATTTATTTATTTATTTATTTTAATCTTCCGTCTGAAACATCGATCTTTCACTATTTTCTGTATTTTCTGTTACCACCTCATTCTATGCCAGAAAACCTACATCATAAATTGCCTAAATTATTTGTTTTTCTGTTATTAATTTACCATTATGTTATGCAATTACTGCACACACCTTTTCATTAGAATATATTTAAAAACAAGTATTTTAATTTTATAATTCATGATATTCATTTGAATATGAATGTTATTTTAATTATTAAAATAATGCTATTTTTAATATTTCAGGGTTACTTGTAATTAATATAAATATATATAAATAATATAAAAATCATGCAGAAATCTTTTAACACTTGCACAGAGACACACACACACACACACACACACACACACACACACACACACACACACACACACACACCTTTTACATGTGCTTGTACACATTATAATATAACAATATTAATAATATAAGAGCAACTGACGCAAGTATGTCTTCAGTTCTTTTAAATTCATTTTTTTGCTGTACAAATATACAAAAATTAGAAGACGGACACATTTATTATTATTATTATTATTATTATTATTATTATTATTATTATTATTATTATTATTATTATTATTAACAATGTTATGAAAGCAAAAACAGTAATTATAATTGTAATTATGTTTAAAAAATAAAATTATATTCAACATTCTTGTGCACCACTCCATACCTAATAAAAGGGACTAGTTTCCGTTAAATATTATTTTCAAGCAGCAGAGGGCGCAGTGCTGCAGTCCAGGATTTCAGGTCAAATCTGTAGGCAGATTTGTCTGATAAAATAAGATTCGATTTTCTGTTTATGTCAATTAAAAAACAAAACAAAAAAGACCTTTCACCTACCTTCTTGGTGTGAGAAGTAGTTAACTAATGAGTTACCTGTCTGTGTTCTGCCTCCTGCATGCTCTTGCTTCACATGATAAGAGCAAACTTGGGACAGTATCCTAGTCTGAATATCCTGACAGAGGTTGGAGTTGAAGAATGAAAACAGCTTAATGGACTTGCTTTTCTACTGTACATGAGCACTCAAAGCTCTTTATACAACTAGATAAGAATAGATACTGTGTATACTCCCCACATAGAGCCTATTTAATAGGATAAAAAAAAGTAATACCAAGAATTAATAGTTTAATAACAGTAAAATTAGACATAGGATTGACCTTCACCGGCCTACATCATAAGCCCAAATTTCATGGAAACCAAAACTTCACTGCTGCTTTTCTTCAAATGCTTGGAATTCTTACACACACACACACACACACACACACACACACACACACACACACACACACACACACATGCACCATCTAAAGAAATGATCAATATTAATAGTGAGTTAAACATCTAAACCTCAGCTGCACCATCAGTTCACCGCAACACTTAACATGCTGTGCGAGCATGAGATAGAGAGAGTTGATACTGACTGGTGCAGTGGTGATATGAAGCAAATCTCAATAATCAACACTGTGAAATTCCTGAACCCCGACCCTGCAGCTGACTGCAGATAATTTTTAGATGTAAGGTGGCAGCTGAAGGAACCATTTGTTTATCTATCATTCCTAAGAGACTACAGCATGGAATTGGCTATCATGCAGGTCAACCTGTTATAACCCCTTAGCCACACTCAACCTTTAGAACATAATAAAGGTAAGGCACCACTTTACGAGCACACCGACACTACTTTTCCCATTACGAAAAGTTTTAGTTTTATCCTGCATACTGGTCTATGTAAAAAGGCTAAGCAAAAGTGACAATATAAAAGTCAATTCTTAAGGGTGAAAAATAATTCAGATACAAGCAGCCTTTTCTAGTTTAGTTTTTTTAGATAAGCAAACTAAAAGCAGCAATGGCAAAAACCCAAATGAGGAGCACACCAGTGAATACTAGTACTAGTACTGGTGACATGTGGACAAAACACAAAGACCATCTTATAAACAAGAGTAAAAAGATATAAACACAATCAGTGACAAGCACAAGGGTGGAAAACAAATTGGAAAGACAAGGAAAGTAATACTTAAAAAAAAACCCAGGAAAAATACTTAAACATTCAAACCTAGCGTTAGTTTCTATGGACAAGAATCCAGGTGGAGGCTGAAATGGGAGTTAATGCTCATAAGTGGAAAAGCTTGATCCATGTATATATAAACATAACATTTTTGCTTTTAGGCTTTCTCTGGGGCCTGTGTTTCTAGACCAGTCTTTATTTTTTACATTTGTACTTGCAAAATCCAGTAAAAATATTGAATGCAGCTCTTTTGGAATGGTGTAAGCTCTGCAAGAGAAGATTCAGTACATATACATTTATAAAGCATTGACAAGTGCAGAGATCAAAGAGGAGAGGAAACACAGGAAATACATGTGAAGATGAAAACACAGCAAGTGATGGGAGGATGAGAGATTTTCATCAGTGGCAAGCAGGCAGCTCAGTTTTCCTTCCAACCTTAAAATGACCTGAGAGTGGATGGATGGATGGAGATACAGGAAAAAAACAGATAAGTAGAGAGTAGCTAATGGAATTGTAGAGAGAGAGAAAATGAACATACTCACACACACCGATTCCAATCTAGTGAAGACATTCATTGCTTTCAGAATGGTGGAGAAAAGAAGAAACCAAGTGTGTGTCTGTCTTTCAAATTACCATGACAAAACGTTTGCCACCATGTGTTTAGCTTTAGGAGAAGGTATTTTTGTTTGAGTGTGACTTACTCAAATTCTTGCAGAAAGGGTAGTGAGGTCATTGAAAGGTTTTGGAAAGCAAAAGCTTTTTTTTTGCATGGTGCATGGTAGTTCTAGACATTAAATAAAAAAGAAGTCAAACCAACCAAAGTCACATATATACGACAACAAACCCTCCGAGGTCTAAGTCATCAAAGGTGACGACCCTAACCCTAATATTGATTATTACAGATATAATTATAATTACTTATTGTCAGCAGATTCCCATCCCATCTCCAGACAGCTGACAAGAACCCAGGTAAACAACAACAGCTGGTTATATGCTAATATTAAGATTAAGATGTTAGGCTCAAGCAGTGACTTATACAGAAAGGCAAACAAAGACAATCCCAAGTTTTCTTGCTGATGTACTAAAGGAGTTATTAACAAACTTTTCCCACTCCATCTTCTCTACATAGAAGACACAGACACCACAGGGTCTGTGTCACTCCCGTTGGCCTCTGACCAAGCCTCTTGTGTTGTCCTGCCACCTTTGCTGATGCCAAACACTATAGACAAGCTATTAATTAATATTAATTACAATGAATGCCACAACCGCTTTCAGTCCAACACAGTGCATTACTGTGAACTTCCTCATATTTACAGTTGCTTCCACAAACTGTGGACATTGATGCAGGTGAT
>NW_024583039.1:165224-172691 GCF_018398535.1 Haplochromis burtoni
TTAATCTGCACTGGTCACTCCACTTTATTGTCATTGATATTTATATTTAAAAGTGTAATACTGTAATTTTCTGGTGCTCATTCCTGTGCAATATCCCATCTGCCCTCCCGTCATATTTCTTTTCAAGATTTTCTTATTTAATCACTAGTGTACATATATTTATATTTATAGATACATATATATTTAGTCATCTTTTCTCTTTTACCATGTCTCTCTGATATGTTGCTCCTTACTATTTTTCTATTTTCTTTATTAATTTCTTTTATTTTATTATATTTTCTCCTACTGTATCATGCTGCTGAGTGACTGCTGCTCGTCAAACACATTTCATTCCAATGTTGACCCTGTGCTAACTTGCATATGACAAATAAAACTGAAACTGAAAACTAACAGTTATTCAACAGCAGACAAATTAGTTTTGTCTATCTAAAGCAGTCCTGGGAACATCTTCACTGGAAGTCCTTAGTTTAGCTTGTTTCTTGTGGTTGTAATTTTAATTTTGGTGACTGATGTCACACACGTTGGTTGAGGTGGTTAACAAGATAAAACTCATCTGTTAAAATGATAAATCACTGAGGATTGTTTGCACGTGTAAATCGTAACAGATCCCAGAGCAGTAAAAGCAGACTCAAGCTTGCCTCTCACATGGTTTTACCCTGAAAGAACAGAGAGTTATCAACAATTTGCATGCACAAACCGCCAGAAAAAGCTGGTGGCCTCTTAGCTTGCAAAGCTCAAGTTGTTAATGGGAAATTTATACACCTGTAAAAAGGGGACAGCTATGTTTCCTATGAGTAGAAAAATGTCTTTGCAAATGATGTTTTCAATGACAATAGCTTACTGAGGCCAATAGATGCCAGTAAAGTAAAGGATAGATGAAAACAGGTAAGGAGTTGTATGACAATGCTGTCTGGGATGAAAGGAAAGAGATCGCTTTGGTACATTTTAATTCATGTCTATTTTTAAATTTGACAACTGCTTGGCTTGCTTGAAAGAATGCCACTGGGGTCGAGTCTCCTAAAAATTACACTTTCGCACCGATGAACAGTTTGATTACATTCTTACATTATACCAGATTTTATTTGAGTGCAAAAATGTTAAACCCACTTCAAAGAAAGATTCACTAATGCAGGCTAACAGCAGCTAACACTCCCCAAACAGAAGCAATTAATGACAGAAAATTGCAAGCTTTCTCTTACAGTTGTTTGTAAGTTAGCTATGCAACATCTGTCTACACTGGGTAATTTCCTCATGTCTAACTCTAGACTATAAATGCTGGTCTTCCAGTTATTGTACATAATGCATCACATACATCTCATACAATAGTTCAACATTTTAAAGCAGTAACATATTACACATGCAGAGACATAAAATAGAAATGCAAAATATGTTTTTTTCATTTTCAAAAGTATACATTATAGTAAAAATTCATCACTAAAGTAGAAGTGCACATACTTCTGTTGTGTTAGTTTTTCCCTGTTTTATTTTTATTTTAATTTTTTTTTATAATTTCTTGTCTTGTGTGAGTTTTAATTAATTTTGCTTCCCCTATCTCTTATGTTCTTTTTCCTGATTCACTTCAGTTGTGTCTCACAGGTGTTTTCGCTCTGCCCCAATCACACTGTCTTCCTTTCTTTATTGTAAGATCATCTGTAATCACTCAGTGATTTCAGTCTGTTCAGTTCTCCCTGTTTTGTTCAGCTTTGTGAGTGTGTGTTTTTGAGACTTTTGGACTTTTTCAAGGACTCCGTATTCCACCAGAATAAAGTCTGATCTTTTGTTTATCCAGGTTGCTACAAAAGTCTGCATTGGGTCCCACCACAGGGTCTGTGTCACTCCCGTTGGCCTCTGACCAAGCCTCTTGTGTTGTCCTGCCAAAACTATAGACAAGCTATTAATTAATATTAATTACAATGAATGCCACAACCGCTTTCAGTCCAACACAGTGCATTACTGTGAACTTCCCCATATTTACAGTTGCTTCCACAAACTGTGGACATTGATGCAGGTGATTTGAATCTGAGCACAGTGCTATGAATAATCTCTGACTGCAATAGGATTTGCCTGTCTGTTATGTTTTCTCCTTCTAAATGTTGAAATATTTTAAAAATAATGAGCCTGCTTAGAATATGTAAGTAAGAAGGAAGTAGTAATATTTGTTAAAATGTAGATCGTAAAAGTAAAAAATTGTGAAAAAATATTTTGTAAATAAGGGTAAATATGTTAAGGCTTTAAATAACAGTTATTCAACAGCAGACAAATTAGTTTTGTCTATCTAAAGCAGTCTTGGGTTGGCTTGTTTCTTGTGGTTGTAATTTTCGATTTTGGTGACTGATGTCAGCCTACCAACTACATATGTCCCTCCACACTACATCCTAACTGTCATCATATCCTGCCAACCTACTAATCTCTGCACAGGGAGAGCAGTTAGTTAGTTCTTCACCACTTTACCTTCCTTTACTGAGAAGAACCAGACAGAAGAAATACTGTTGACTTCAGTAATGTTGGAATGGAAAACTCTGATTAAAGCTCCTCTAATCAAAATGGGATGATGCCAGCAAAAAAAAAAACTTTGAAAAATTGGAGTCCTTAAAAGTTTGCAAGTGTTTGCTCTAAGCATCTGTTTTTTCAAAGTCATTTTTTATTAGCCTCAAGTCCCTCAAGTTTTGACAGTTAGGGAATGTAACTATACACATCATACTCATACCACTGTCAATAATGGTGGTTTAGGGGTAATAATTTGGGCTTGTCTTGTACACAGGACCTGAGCCCTTTGCAGTCACTGAGTTGACTATAAATTCCTCAGTATAGTAAAATATTTTAGAGTCAATGTGAGGTCATGTAACAGCTAAAACCAGACCAAAAATTGAGTCATGCAACAGGACAATAATGTCAAGTGCACCAGCAAACAACAGAATGGCTGAAAATGTAAAAACTCAAGATGCTCAATATTTTTTAAATGCCTTGGCAGGCTCCAAATGACACATATGCGTAAATAATTCTCACAAACCTCAGTTAACTGAAGAAACTGTAAAGTAGTTAAGGCATAGTGAATTGAATGAAGTGATATCTTGATAGAAGATGCATATGGGCAAAATGGTTGAACGAGAGTTAATTAGAAATGTTAAATCTGCTAGTTTCTCAAACCAGAAAAAACTAAGCATGCCTGTTTAGCATGTGGCTAAATTACAAATCATAATTTTATGTCTTCGCTAGTGACCTGGTTAAGAGGTTAATCTCAAAAGAACCTATTTGGTCTGTGGATTGTAAGTGGAGCCACTCTACTGTCTCCTTCTCTTTCTATTATTTACACCTTTCCCTTCACAGTCACTCATTGAGCCGGAGCAACCAGAAGGTGCTCATTTGGTATATCTGCACACTCACAAGCACACATACACACTCCTTAATGCATGGCAGCATGCTGTGTCGCATGTCCCCAGGGTGTGTGTGTGTGATGGAGAATAGGAAGAAAGTCATTGCCCTACTGATGAACCCACTATGGTTCTCTTCTCTTCCATCACCTTCCCATGTGTGACATATGCAGTGCAGTGATAGCAAGCCTGAAACCGTTCCTGTCCATCTTCATTTCCAAAGCAACAGAACAAACTAAAGGAATTTATGGAATTAATGAATTAAACACCTTGTAGGAAGTGCACATGCACATGCACACTCACACACACGCACACACACACACACACACACACACACACACACACACACACACACACACACACACACACACACACACCCCTTCGGTGTCATCACTGATGACCTCATAGGTTTAAACCTGGCTAGCAATTAAACACACTACTTATGAGAAGCTAAATGCATGCAAACACAGAGTTACTGAAATACCAACTATAGTTGGTATTTCAGTAACTCTTTGTTTAACAACAGTAACAACACTAACATACTGTTGTTAGTATGTTCAGTCTATAGTTATTAATTATATAGTTATAGTTATTATTATTATATAGTTATTATATAATAATAATAATAATAATAATAATATTATATGGTTATTATATAGTTGTTAGTATGTTCAGTCTGGAAAGTGCAGACTTAAACCAACTATTGGATGAGGCTCTATAGAAGTGACACACAGAACCTACAAGCACTTTTGATTTTCTCATTAGCTACATTGGGTAAGATGTTCACTCACCCAAATAACCTACCATGTATGTTAGGATCACAGGAGGAAGCCAGAATCCCATTGGGAAATCCATGCATCTATCTAGGATCTTTCAGTATGTAACCACTGCCAATATGCCACTCAGGGCAATCACACCAGGAAGTTATTTTCAGTTTCATTCATAGTGCTAAATCACAACAACAGTCACATCAAGGCGCTTGATATTGTAAAGACCCGACAATAATACAGAGAAACCCGAACAATCAGATGACCCCTTATGAACAAGCACTTTGGCAACAGTGGAAAGGATAAACTCCCTTTTAACAGGAAGAAACCTCCAACAGAACCAGGCTCAGGGAGGGGCGGCCATCTGCTGCGACCGAGACAGGACAAGAGACAAGCTGTAGTAGAGAGCTAGAGATGAATAATAACAATTGTGGATAGAATACCTTGTATCACAAATATCCACTGTAACCATCAATAATTTGAACAAGAATACAGTTGTGAAATGTGTATTTATTAACTTTTATATACACTTCTGGATGAGAATAAACTTGTTATCAGTGGAAAAAACAAGCATACTAAAAGAGCACAAAAAATTAGGAAGCAGACAAATTCAATTGTGGTGATATAGTTGACCAGACTAATCAGCAGATGAACTTTGTATGGCTTTTATGACTCAATCTGACCTAGATTTGAACCTTTGTTGACCTGCGTTACACTACACAATAGAAACCAGTTAGCATATTTCTGTGAACAAACAAGTTCAACTTGCAGGGGTTACTCCACTTTAATCCCCCCTTTACTTTAGTGACATTTAATTATTCCTTGTATTATGATAAACAGGAAAATTTCCCAGTCCTTTGAGTTTGGAATTGTGGTACTTTGCTGTTTATAGTACAGATCTTTAATCATGAAGGTCAGAAATTTTACCCACTATGAAGTTTGGAATTAATTATATGAAGAAAAATTGGGGCAAGTGCACATTTGTTTGTGTGTACCCAAATACTCACAGACAACCTTTGTTCAAAATGGTGAGACATAAACCTACATTTAAATTACATTCTGTATCAATAAATGACTCTATAACATATTTTGAAAACAAAAATAATACAAAACCAATCTATAATGCTTCAAATTATTAACATAGAAAATGAACTATTTAAGATCAGTGAAAGAAGAAAAAACAGAGATGGAAACAAACAAAGATGAGAGCAAAATGCTGGCAATATTTTTTGACAGTTTAACTACTCATAGGAAGCATACAACAATGTAAATTTTATTTAACAACACTATCACCAACTAAAAATATCTACCAAAAGTAAAGTGGATTCATCTGACAAAATGTGATATAAACAAGATTGTTTAGCACGGTGCTTTTAGCTGAATCTCATTAGAGAAATGGGTATTTGATTAAATATGAGAATGTAAATGCATGTTTTTAACACTCGGGAATACAAACTTTTCACAGTTTTATGTTATCACTATGGTATCAGTTTTCATCATGTCAGTTCATACTCCAAATGTCATTACATGTCAATAAAAAATTTAAAGCAGTGCTTTTTCTCTCTTTAAAAACAACAACAACAAAAAAACAAAACAAAAAAGCAAACAAACAGAAACACACAACCATCTCACATGATAGAAGGAAAAAGGACAATTTTTGTTTTTACATGCACACTTCACTTATATGTCTATGTACATAAAAATGCAACCTTTTGAACTCAGTTTGACCCCATTTAGAAGCCATTCAGACCCTCCCAATGTTCAAAGCTTGAAATTTATGAGGCTATAATTGTAGCAAAACCATTTGTCCGTGCGTGTGTGTGTGTGTGTCTCAATCATGTATTTGTCACGGTACTGTGTCTGTGACCCAGTATGTATAATTCTGTTTAAGTTATATTCTTGGATTTGTTGGATATCTTTATTGTTGTCTGTTTGTGTTATATTTATAGTTCTTTAGTTTTCTGTCACTGTGCCTTCCCCGTGTTCCACGTTTAGTTACTCTTGTCTCTGTGTTTCGTATTCCCTCTCTTTATAGTCAGTCATGTCTCCATGTCACAGTGCCAAGTCTGCATCTTTGTGAATGTCTCATGTTTCCTCTTTTATTTTGATAGTCCCTCCCCTAGTGTTCAGTGTGTTTAGTTTTACTTCCTCCCTGTCTCATTGTGTTTGAGTAATTCCAGCTGTCCCTTGTTATCCTTTGTGTATTTAATCCTCTGTCTTTCTTTGCCTGTCGTTGGATCATCTGCATATCTCCACTTGTGGTTCCGTGGTCCAGGTTAAAGGTCATTTGGATTAGCATTGAGCCTGCGCATCTCTGGATTCCCATATAGTGTCATTCATAAACTGTATCCTACCATGCAAAATGAAAAATGTATGCTCACATAAGTGAAAGAAAGATGTACCCTTTCGCCATCTTACAATGCTGTGATTGCAGCCATTCCCAAAATTTCTGTGAATGGTACTCATGACCATTGATCAGTGGTCTCTGATCAGTGGTTGTTGATCAGTGGTCATGAAAATTTGCATAATTATGATGAAGGAACTGACCTCCCAGCCCATTGTTCCTTCAGTGGGCTGGTTTCAGTCATTATAAAAATGTATTGTTTATAAGGTTGGTGAAACCTGCAGTCAGCTGAGACTAAAGAAGTCACTTGGATGAGTGATGAAATGTTTCTTCCACTGAAAACGTGCAGGTGAACAGAATTAACTTTTGAAGAAGTTAAAGAAATGTTTAGGGGAAAATTATGAAAACTTTATTTCCACAGAGCCATTATGACATTATATGACTCTATATAATCAAAGGTAATGCCACAAACATCATACCATCATTGTATATATTCAGATGGAAATTTAAAACGTATTTCAGAGTGGATTCAAAGCATTGTACTGTTTTTTTTTTTTAAAGCAAAAATCACACATGCAAAAAGACTTTTCAGCCATTATTATCTATGCATGCTTACACATTTATTTACACAGTCACAAATCTGATCAGAAACTTTGGCTACACATTTGCAGATTCCTCTACAAATTCACAAATCTCTGTATAGATTCACAAATTTATTGACCAATTTTCACAACAACCCTCCACTCAGGCTGAAAGACACATATGCAGATTGAAATATACACACAGAATCCCAATAATAGCCTCCTTAAAATTCAGCTTTATTTCTGCTATTACTGAGTAACCAAACATTTGCTTTTATTTACATTTTTGTTTTTCAACAGTGAACCAAAAGATAAAATTTGATTTAGTTTTTACACACACACACACACACACACACACACACACACACACACACACACACACACACACACACACACACACACAC
>NW_024583039.1:172711-175208 GCF_018398535.1 Haplochromis burtoni
ACACACACACACACACACACACACACACACACACACACACACACACACACACACACACACACACACACACACTTCAGTTTCCATAGTTATAGAGACCAACACAATAATTGTGCCTAAGACATTCTATATAACAGAAGGGATACAGAAAGTGTCTTTATATAAATTCACTTTCATTAAGTAGAGTTGTGATATTTCAGCAGTGTTTTATTTTGGCAGCTTTAAAACTCTTGTAGCAGAAACTGAAAACTTGCAGTCTGCAGATACACACATAAATGTGGAAAAAAGGACACAAAAAAAAATCTATTTTTGCAGCTATTTAAGATTAAAAGTATGGTTTGTAAGGTTAGGCATCAGAAGAGTACATCTGATATTTATTTATTTTTTCTTCTGTGATGCTTAAAATTATGTTTTTGTGAGCAGTCGTGTAAAAACTAAAATAGGCTTAAAAAGAGTGAATGGCTTACTTGCAAAGTGGCCTAAAACAGAGCTCCAAATGACGGTTAATGTTCCTGGCAAAATTACTAATTGATATTCACTGGAAGCTAGTGACTAGCTGTGATAGACTTCGGAAATGCAAACTTTATTTACATAAAAAAAATGAGATCAATGAGATGGGACTTTTTGGCCGACATCATCTTCATCTTTGAATGTTTCTCCTATTTATACAGTGACAGTCAGAAGAAGTTTTACTGTATTTGGTAGATACAGTAGTAGTGCTCTTTAACAGTATTTTATCTTATTAAAGTGTTAGGCTTAATGTGATGGAAATAAATTGCCAGTGCCGAAAGTAGTTATAACAAGAGCAGCAGCTGATCAACAGTACCTGCCCACTGCCCACCCTTTGAACCTGTTTTGTGTAGGAAAGCTGACCCCAGGCTGAACTACTTGGTAGGGGGTAGGGGCAAAGGTCAGGGTTGAATGCCAGGTCCCTCTATGCCTCTGCAGAGGCATAGAGTTGAAGGCCAGGTCACTGTTGAGTATTCATTATATGTGTGGGCAGAGCCTCCTGCTGGACAAAAATGACATCAACATTCTTTACTTCTGTTAGTCTGTAATCATATCTGGTTATAATGTTTATTATTATCTTTATTGAGCAAAATATTGCTTAGAATTTGATTCAAAAGAACAAGTGATTTTAGTATATTCTAAATCTCCAAATATATGCTTACAAATATTTTTACTGTTACTACCTGACGACTATATCATTAAATATATTGTTAAAAAATTATCTTTGCAATCAGGATGGGATTTGTTGGGAGGAACAAGGAAAAAAGAAAAGACCCCCCCTTTTTTAAGTGGCTGCATAGTAAAATTATTGGTAATGCTGTTTACCAGGTGGTAATTTGTTTTACCACCTGGTTGTATTTGTAATTACAACAAACAATTTTTGGAAATAAGAAAGAAATACAATTAAAAATATATATCAATCAATAGAATTATACAGATAAATAAATACATTAAAAACACTAGAATTGTGGCTTATTCCAGGATTTACTGTTCTTTCATTGGTTATATGTAGAAACTCAATATGGGTAATTTTTGTTTTAGAGCAACTGATTTTAATATCAACATCAGCAGGCTGACTGTAGAACTGGTATGTGCTTGTTGACTAACACCAAGTGTATTTAATACAAATATACTTTCTGAGCTTTTAAGACCTCCATATCAGCAGTGGGATATTTGTTTTATGGTTCAGGCTTCACAGGGTTAAGGAAAATTGTAATGGGATGTAAAAAAATACAATACCACTGGGTGTTAGATAGGTCTGGGTTTGATCTGTTAAATAAAGGTAATTTAAAAATGTAAAACTTTTTTCGTTATGTACATTTAATTATTTCTTTTTCAAATTAAAGTTTTGCAATTATAGACGCTGCCCATAAAAATCCCAAATTTTACCTTAGTTAATCTGGACTAGTTTCAGACTGGAAGTCATTTTGTTGAGCAGCAGTCATTTCTTTAGTTATTTACAGCATGTCTTTGCTGTTTTGAGTTTCTTCTTTGAAGTTAAGACCATCCATCCATCCTGTTTTTGACTCCTCTGTGTAACTTATCCAGCGCATTCTTGGTCTGGGGTGTCCATCCATTGGGCCATGTCTGGAACACCTCATGTCCAGGTCCCAGTTCTACAAATCTTTTAACATTTTATTTTGGTACAATCATTAGAGTTAATGAGCTCAGCCATCATCCATCCATTTGTCCGGCTGGTTTTATATGAATTAACACTTGTTATACTTTTTTGTTGAAGGTTTCATATTGTGATAATAGTATATTTTAATATTGTGTGTGTGCATACATTTAATCCAGTCTTGGTATTTGACCATTTACTGACCTTGCTGATGTTTGACTGCTGAGAAACTCTTGTCTCTGTTACCTTGGTAACATAGTGACCCCAGAGTGACCCTTGGACTGGACACTGTAGCCGCTGTTACTTTTCTCAGGGCCAGAAGAGAGAGAGAGAGAGAGAGAGAGAGAGAGAGAGAGAGAGAGAGAGAGAGAG
>NW_024583039.1:175228-181168 GCF_018398535.1 Haplochromis burtoni
GTGTGTGTGTGTGTGTGTGTGTGTGTCAGATGTCCACCGGTAACTACCATTTTGCTGGTCAATGTGTGTATGTGAGGGAACAGATAAGGAAACAAGTACCACTGATGCAGTAAAAGCTTGAATACACGGAGATTAAATCAGTGCCTTCAAATACAGATTATTTGTCATTTCCACCTATTTGTTGTTGCCGAGATGTCTGCTCTGTTAAGCGGAGTAGAAGTATCCATAGGCTCACTCTATAGGATCAAGAGACTTAAATTCAATCTCTAAAGCAACAGCACAACCACAGCAGGAGCCATTTAACTTTTTCAGTATATGAATGTTAAGGAAACAGGCAGCTTGCTTCAAGATAAAAAGACTGATCCTATTTCGTTGTCTTTGTGGAAGCATGTCTTGATATAAAAAGTGGAACTGTAGCATGTGGAAGTGTGGGAAGTGTGGGAAGTGTGGGAGCAAAATGAACAGAGAAGGTCAAACAGAGATAGTGAGACAAACGGGAAGTCAGCAGGTCAGAGGTCAGAGAAGAGCCTCTTTATATGTATATATGTTAAGGAGGAGTGTGGCCTGGCACCTTTGCCCTCTAGACTTCTCTCTCTAATAGAGAGAGTGACTAAATACACATTGAGTCAATATGGACTTGGTCAGTGACTCTATATGTCTTTCCCTCTGTTGCTGATGAATTTTGAATAAAAAAAAACTAAACTAAATGATTAGTCAGTTATTCTGTCACCAGATGGGATCAGGAAATAACACAAACACGTTCAAGTATCTTCAGTTTGACTTCATTTGTTTTCTCAATAGCTGATGCATGTAAGTGTCTGTGCATTGCACCCATGCATTATATGGGCACAGTTTTACTTAAGTGTGCTAGCACTACTGGAAAGCTTAACAACATTATTTAGTCTAAATATGGTCACTTCTGACTCAGAGGAACCAAATGGCAGTTTTCAAAACACTAATGCTGAGACTTCTGATTCCAGAAACCAGCAGGGGCTGGCTGGTAAAATGGACTGGTACCTACATTGTGCATTTTTATTCAATTTTAACATCTAACCCTTTAAAGCCTAAAACAATTGCCTGAAAATTCAATTTTTTTGAAAATGAAATGTTTTTTGAATCTTCTGAAAATCTCATACTATATATATATATATACATATATACATATATATATATGTGTTTGAATTGTGTCATATTCGCTACATTTAGCATATTTCTGTGCAATTTTACAATGTATTGTGCAATTTATTTAGGTTTTATAGGGGGAAAGTCACAATGCTGATGTAAAAGTCTAAAAACAACCCCACAAAAATTTTGTGTATGAAATATGACACACCAGGCATTAAGGGGGTTCCCATTTACACTCTCAAATTCACAAAGTGCTTTTATCTATACCTAAGCACTTTTATCCAACATTTCCAGACATTCACATGCTGATGGATACACTGTGGCAGCTTGGAGCAGACCAACAATTCTTTGACACATCGACAAGAGGAACCAAGGACCTTCCGATTTACAGATGACCCGCTTTACCACCTGAGCCACAACTGCCCCAGCTGGTGCCAAACCTCCCAGCAGGCAGGCAGGTTTGGCTCATAACCTGCCAGATTTTGGACAGGTTGGCAGAATCTGGCCTCCTTCCAAGGACATGCACCATAGTAGGTTAATTGGTGATTCTAAATTTTTCAAAGTGGTGAATGTGGGTGTGAATGATGGTGTCTCTAAGTTGGCCTTGTAATAGACCATTAAGCTGTTCTGGCTACCAACTTTCTGTGACAGCTGGGACTGACTCCAGCTAGCTCCTCATAGTACCATATCACCACAATAGAGCACTTCGCTTTTAGACTGCAGGCTTATATTTGTGGGTCAGAGGGTATTTAAAAGTAGAACAGGAGGTAGAGGTTTAGCTTTCAGACCCCTCTTTTGTGGAACCAGCTCTCAGGTTGGATTCAGACACTCTCTGTACTTTTAAGATGAGGTTTAAAACTTTTAGTTATGCTTGAATGGGCCGAGACTGCTGGGAGCTTTCCATTAGGAACTGAGCATTTCTTGTTTGTTCACTTATTATGTTGTTTATGGATTTATTATTAGAGAGAGCAGACAGCTGTGCAAAGATCAGTTGTGATAAAGAAATGTGAGCTAGCCTGAAAAGGCAACATGTAAATATACGCACTGTAGAACATTTAACAGCTGTGTCCACATGTTACTTGGCGAATTAACACTGATGTGTGTTACAGATGTATTTTCTTTTTTGTGAGTGGTAGTAAAATATCATAATATCAATATCATGTATTATTCTGGGTTTTTGGCTAGTTTTGCATTAGCTATTAGTTATTGCTATTAGTGCAGGTGCTTGCAAAGAGCTGAAGTTCTGTTAGCAGCACAATGCCTCATAAGAACCATTTGTGGTGGTTCAAAAAAGTACAATGAATAAGATGAATTCTTGCACCTCTGACAGAAAGGAAACAAGCTAATATCTGGTTCGTTGTCTCACTGGTTGACTTAATCCATGACACACTATAAAGAGGTTGTTGTTGCAACTACTTGACAATAAGTTATGATAAAAAGCACATTTAATGTATTCATTATTAGATATTTAAGATTATTACTGCATATACTGAAAACAAAAATTATAATTTGTGGCTAACAAGTTTTTGGATTTCCAGCAAATCTTGTTGCGCTATTCTTTTTTGAACAAGAATTAGATGCGTTGTTTTTAAATTACATTTCAGGATTTCACAACATAACTAACAGAAGGTTTCTAACCATTAAGGTTTTCATTATGTTCTTCTGATAATATGGCGTTAGCTACATATTACCTGTACTTTATTTATATAGTGCCAAATGACAACAATTGCTTCAAGATTTTTTTTAAAATAAATACCGACTGCAAATCCAAATCGAATTTAACTGTAATAGCTATGAGGGACCACAGGCACCCCTTTCTTTTTTTTTTCTTTCTTTTTTTTAAACTCAGTAGCAACAAAAAGCCAACAAGTTTGGCAAATTAAGTGTGTTGTTATGGAAACAAGATGATAGACTTTGTTTTGCTGTCACATTTCCCTCCTTCAAAATGAGAAAAATTCACATGTGAGCTCAGTGTAATGGTGTAATTTTATTCTTGTCTTTTCCATCTGTGTTCACCACTTTACAAAGACAATTTTTTAAAGGGAATATGTAATTTACTGACAGCAGTGGTGATGAGAGGAAGAAGAGAGTAATGATGGAGAAGAGAAAAATAGAGAAGGGGAGAGGGAAAAAGAAGAAAGGGTGAAGGAGGTGTAAGCACAGCAGATGGATGATGCTACTGGACAGTATTTCATGTCCGACTGTGCTGACTGCTGCTGCGCTCACAGCAGGGTGTGTGCATGTGTACTTGCTTATCTTGTGCTTCAAATGGGAAATGGTACATGTGCATGTGGGAGAGCGAGCACACGCGTTATCCTTAGGTTACAAAATCTGAACGTAGTGTGTGTGTCCGCTGTGAGAGTAATTCAGCCCAATTAATTGGTTTGAGATTGAAAATGAGATGAGAACACAGCTGAGCTCATCCCCCCTGCTTTTACTCCATCCCTGTCTGCTCAACCCCCTTTTCCTCTCTCCCTTGTGTGTTTCTTTTTTTAAATCATTCTGGCATTCATTTCACTCACTTAAACCCTTTAGATTTAAATACATTTATCATGGTATGTATTTTGTGTAACACACAGCACTGGTAACCAACTTTTATAAACACACACACAGTTACTGACATTACAGATATTTTGCAAAAGAAAAACAATGAGGACAAAAAAAAAAAAAAAAGGCCTTGCATGCAGAGAGAAATGTGACAAGCAGAAATGATAAGAGTAATATATCGGTGAGACTTGAGGGTTTAACAACGACCTTTTCAGAAAAATGAGTTAGGCCAGTTTAACCCTGATGTATTGGCTTAGTGTGTGTGAGTGTGTTGTGTGTGGCGCTCAGTCTCCCTTTCTCTCTGCAGGGTGACACACAGAATGCCGATTGGTCCTCGGTCTGTTGAGCAACTCAATTATGCCTCTTAATATCACTAACACCATGAGACCTCAAACAGCGAGCCTATTAACACTACACATAGTAATGTTTCCATTAGTTCAGAGGACATCATATAGACTTACTTTCACTTCCTGTAGACTTAGCTTAACCAGAATGCTGCTACTGACAATGCTGCTCCTTTTTAGTGTAAAGAAGTGTAATTAATAATATTAGTTTAATAACATTACCCATTTTGTAGTATTATCACTTTTTGCACAATATAAGTGGCCATGTAATTGCTTGAACTTTTAAAATGTAAACACTTAAACCCTTTTAGTGTTTGCACAAAAAGTACAACAATATAGTGCATAGTTTCAGTGTAATTCAATGTAACCAGCTCCAGGAGTCCATCCCTCACCCTGAGGAGAGTCCCCAATTTCACATGCACATTAAACAGACTCATGTACAAATGAAGACCATTAAATCATGTTAAAACATTACATTCAAGCTCAAGTACTAAATTCTGTTTTGTGGAAGGAAATAAGGTACAGTTGGAGTCTAGCTTTAGCTTAATCATCAGAATATGAATTTTGCTTTTGCTGCATAAATGCTTGTCTGTGTGGTTCTGGTCAAAGGGTCACACAGAAGGAATGGGTAGAAGATGTTGGGGCAGTGGAGGAGGAATTTTTGTGGAGGAGGATCGATGGGTGGATCACATGGAGAGAAGGTTGAAAGGGAGGAAAAGTGGAAGGAGGTGAAGGAATATAGGAACAAGATGAGGAATAAATCAGACCCTGTGTGAGTGTGTCCGTTTCTGCCCGTCTCGCGCTCTGTGTGTGTGTGCGCATGAATGTTTAGCTTGGGAACACATTTAACAAGATATGACAAAAACACAAAGCCTAAATTTACTTATGTACTCAAATGAATAGAAAAGTCACATGTGTAGCTCTTTTCTTAAACAAGTTCTCTTTTCTAAAATGTATACTGTGGCTACCTTAGAGCTCTGTCTCATAAATATCCGTTTTTGTTTAGATTTTGTGGATCGTCTCAAAATTACCAGTGAACAGTTAACTATTCTATAATATTTGTGAAGCAGCTGTGGAGACTGAATAGTTCATTATCTGCAGTATTTAATACCATCAAAAGACTATGAGAATGTGGAGAAATTGCTGTGTATGTAGTTAAAAAAAAAAGAAAAAAGAAATGCTTCCAGAAATCACGCCTGTGAGTGCAAGTCATTGTGCCATCAGCACTGAATGAGTTGTAACCAGGCACAAAGAAGCAGCTGTATGTGAAGGTGAAACAAGCTCATAAAAAGGACTGAGGAAAAGTGGAAACCTGTTCTGTGGTCAGACAAATCTAAATTGGATGCTTAACTGGCAAAACAAACAAACCAAAAAAACAACAAAAAAACCCAACACATTATCAGGCCCATCTTATCTTACAGGCCTCATAGTACCATATCACCCAAATAGAGCACTTCGCTCTCACACTGCAGGCTTACTTGTGGTTGTTAGAGTATTTCAAAGTGGAAACCAGAAAGGCAGACCTTTCAGTTTTTAGGCTTCTCTTCTGTGGAACCAGCTTCCAGTTTGGATTTGGGAGACAGAAACCCTCTCTACTTTTAAGATAAGGATTAAAACTTTCCCCTTTGATAAAGCATATGAATCCTTGTTTACTTGTTCTACAATAAGTCTAGGCTGCTGTGGGAGAATTTTTAGCTGATTTTATTGTCTCTTTCCATTAATATGAAACTACCATAATATTAGAGGTTGTTTATTTCTTTGTAAGTGAGAAAACTTACAAATTCAGCAAAGGATCAAATAATTAATCTTAATAACCCCAGGCCACACATTCCTTGGCTAGTTAATGTCCATTTGACAACCAGCTGTCAACCATCTGAGTGGTTGCTGAAGGTGTCATGAGCTGTGTGCAGGCAGGAATGGTGGA
>NW_024583039.1:194746-220071 GCF_018398535.1 Haplochromis burtoni
AAACTCACACATGCAGCCAGACAGAACACACAGCATAGGATGAGGGAAATCACAACACTGACAAAGGAAAACACAGGCCTTAAATAAACAGAGGGAGCAATCAGGGAATGGGAGACAGGAAGGAAACACAGCTGGGACAAATCAGGGCTAACGAGAGAAAGGAAGCAAAACCAGATACATTAACATGAGACACGGACTTTCAAAGTAAAACAGGAAACATAACACAGAGACGCGGACTTCACAAGGAGATACAGCTGACAGGGTAGACAGAGCAACTATGGAACACAGAGACATAAACAAATAGACCGAGAACTCTAACAAAGAAACCAAAAGACTAGAAATGATAAATAATATAAAAAAACAAAGTTCAATAATAATATAAAACCGAAAACTCTAACAGAAGGTTGTTGGCAGACACTATGAAATTCACTGCTAAAGCTGTATTCAATGGAAAGGAAAATGGAAGACACAGAAATACACAATTTTGAGTGGACCTTAGTTGTTGTATCCAGAACCCAGAAGGAAATAAATTAAACATGAAGACAAACACACAAAAGAAAATAAAACAAAATCTCTCACTTTCCAGTTTAGGTTTGAAATTCTGATTTGTTTAAACTACAAGTTAACCTATATTAGTTCCTTAAGGGGTTAACCTGGATTTATTATAGCTGCTGTTCTCTATCTCTGATCAACATGAGTCGACTAAAATAAATGACCCAATATAAAATACACTTACTGTCATCTTAGCTATTAGTGTGTTCAACAGCTTATTTAGTAAAGAACACAAGGGAATAGCATGCTATCTAACAGCAACAAAAAACAATTTGACTCACCAAATCCTCATTTTAGTCGAGCAAAACATATTTTATCTGCAAAGGCTGAAAATTGGACACTATCACCCTCAAAGATTTCAAATAAAAATGCATCTAGTCCCAACTTAGTATGTTGATTAATTTTTTTCCCTCCCTTAAGTTTTTTTTTTGCTATTTATGCTCGTAGAATATCCTGCTCACTCTCGTCCACTGTTGTTTTTTTAGCCAGCGAATGTCACTGTGGTTCCAATGGTTGGCTACCACTAATAAGTTTCACAAAGGAACAATAAAACAAAAACAAAAGTACAAAATAACAACAACTATGAAACGATAACTACTAAAACTTACTTAAAACATACTTGAAGGACAGCTTGCATTTTCTTTATCAAGATATTTTGAAGAAGTGATTAGAGACACTAAATCTTAATTAAGGTATTAAATAATGTAAATAAGTGGGAAGGAAAAACTCCCTTTTAACAGGAAGAAACCTCTCAAGGAGCGAAACCAGGATCAAGGAGGGCCAGCCATCTACCACAATTGGTTGTGGGTGAGGGAAGCAAGACTGGACAAAGATGTGCTGGAAGAGAGCCTGATTATGTATAAATGTATACATGTATGTTTATGTATATGTATTATTATTATTAAATAATGATTAAATGAAAAACAAATGAATAAATGCAGAGTGGTACATATATACATAGTGAGTGAGTAATGGGTGGATTTTGTGCTATGAAATCAGTTATTTAAGTGATCGTATGTGACAAAATGTATTTTAAATTTGATTCTGGATTTAACAGGAATCCAATGAAGAGAAGTCAGTAGACATATGCTCTCTCTTTCTAGTCTCTGTCAGTGTTCTTGCTGCAGCAAAAGCAAAGAAAATATGTATCTGGAGACAGATAGATATGTATACTTACTTGCCCCCATACTGTGCCAAGTCACTGGTGTGTACGATTTTGCATGATTCTCACAGTGTGAAAAATGTCCCTTGTGTCTGAATCTGAGAATTATCACGAAGGAAATGACCTTTCTGACACTTCACCTTTGACCTCTGCTGTGAACCCTGAGAGGGGGGACTATGCCGGATAAGCCTGTTCCCAGAAAGAGAGTTACAGCACAGCAGGAGGCAAAAATACTCTCTCTCTCTCTCACACACACACAAGGAAAATACCATTAAATAGCTTTGTGAGCATAAATACAGATACATAGTCCATATGAAAACACATAGTATTTTTTTTTTTTACAATATCAACAATCCTGGGAACTGCTGCAGGAACAAAAATGAAAAATTGACTTATTTCCCTTTGCTGCCTTACTGTGTGTTTGTTGTTAAAATAGCCTAGCCTCAGAGCAATACGGTCTATAACAGTAATGATTAGGGCTGCTTCAAATATTAAAGCTGGAGAAAGTAGCCATAAGAAGGAGAAGATGTCTGGATTGCTTGGATAGTGACACAACCAAGTAAGGTCAACCAATCAAGATGCAATTGAGGTACCGATGCTCAGCTTTAATTCAAGGAGTTTAACAAAAGTATTCCTTTAATGTTTTCAGAAATTATGACCATTTTTATACATATCCTATTTTCAGAGGATGAAAATAATTGCATGATTGATGCCCCTGATCTCCCCTGATTTCCATGCAACAACGATTGAGTTTTTTTAGCAAGGTGAGTAACTAAATAAATTTTATTTATATAGCGCATTAAAAATGAATTAATAATAATAATAAAAAAATCACAATTCACAGCAGTTCATACTAAACATATTTACACTATTCACACACAACAAGCCACAGTTCCAGGGATCAGCTACCTCAAAAAGCCTGACAAAATGGTATGAGTATTTAGATTTAAAGACAATCACCACTCTTTAGTCAGTTGAGAGATCATTCCAGAGTGACAACAAAAGCATGACACTCTTTCAGGTACGATCAAGAGTGATTGGGAAGCAGACCTTAATGATCTTGAGGTAGTGTGTGGATGCAGCGTGTCTATATGCAGGTGCAAGGCCATTTGAGGTTTAAATACAAATAGCTTCACTTTATACTGGATACTGTAATGCATAGGGAGCCAGTGCACAGCTGCCAACACTGTAGTAACACAAACTGTCTTTTCTGTTTTGTCCCATTCAGTAATCAGGTTGCAGCAATTTAGACTAACTGTAAATGAGCAAGACAAGATTTAATAACTTCAGTCTACAGTGCATTATAGTAGTGCAGTCTAGATGTACCAAAAACAAGCACAACACCTTCTGGATCTGATAGATTTAAACAAATGTTTTAGTTTGGAGATTGTTCTCAGTTGGGATAACCTGTTCTTGACCACAACATGGGTTTGTTTGTCATATTTCAAATTTTAGTCAAAGATTATCCTTAAGTTTTCACCAGGGATTAGATAAGATAAGATAAGATACCTTTATTAGTCCCACAAGGGGAAATTTCATGTTAAGGCTGCCGACCTATTGCACGCAATGGCGGCGCCATCTTACCCTCGACTATACATACATTACACAAAAACATCAAATGGGGAAGACAGGTCAGAGAGGTATAACAATGGAAAATGCACCACATGATGAAAGATAAGGAGAAAAAAAAACCTCCCCCCAGACTGAGCTCCAATAGGGGGATCAGTTTGAGAACAGAAAAAAAACACCTCTGCACATAGCACATGAAAAAAAAAATCTTAATACACCAGAGAAACACACGACAAGCAACAGGGATGGGTAAAGGGTGAGAGACAGCCAATGTAGACAGTACATCTGGGCCTGCAGCCTATGCGCTGGTTTCCTTGATCCACCGTCAGCATCGGAAGGGAATAAGCGTCAAAGGCGTTTGGAGGGGGAGGGGGGATGAGTGTACATCAGCATGTGCATATATATATGTCTGTATGTGTATGTGTGTGCATGTCCAGAGTTCAGCTGAGACAGTGTCCTTCGCCCTGTCAGGCTAAGTAAACAGTCTTACAGCCAACCCAGGTGACCTTGCATAGAATGGGAAGAACAGTCTAAACACAGTCGTTATCAGGGTGTTTTTGTTAAGCTCCAGCCTTGAGCCCGCAGCTGGCGCCGAAGGGATAGCCGCATTATAATGGTGGTTTTTTCTTTAGTGCGAACCACTGATGAGAATTTCAAAGCTGTTCTTAACAGTCCGACACTGGTCTCTCAATCTCCCGTGGAGAGCCGCGAACCATGATGTTATCAAACTTGCGCTCTGTGGTCTTGTCATTCTTGTGCCCAAAGAGCAGATTCTGAGAACTCATGACCGCAGTGAGTTGCTCCAAGATGTGATCCAACTTGCGCTCAGAGGTGTTATTCTGAGTGAACTTCTCCAAGATGTAATCCAATTTGCACTCAGAGGTCTTATTCTGAGTATTCACGGCAGCCGTGAGCTTCTCCAAGATCTTATCCGTGCTGCACTCAATAAGCCCATTCTGAGAACTCGTGCCTCGTCCCATCGTTTCAATCCCAGCGGGCAGCCTTGAGGGGGTTTGAACAGCCAGTTCCGCTTTCTTAATTCTTTGATAAGCCAGGGCCAAGCCAGCTCCGATCAGCAAGAACCCTGTTATATTGGTTCTGAATAGGTAGATAGGTTCCGAATAGGTAGATATCTTCAGCGTCTTCGATCAAAAGCCCTGCCAGGCACACGATTCTCCATTTCTGCCACCCGTCCATCGTGTATCCGGCAGGGAAAGTACCACCAGGACACTCAGGCTCACCTGAGCCCAGACTTCTCGTTGAGAAAAGGGTGTCAATAGCATTCAGGGACAAGTTGTTCTCTTGGACCTTGTCCACCCCAGGGGCTCTGCCACCTGGGGTGGACGAGGTGTTTAACTGCCTCAGTGACCTTGCCCCCAGAGATTGGCGGGTCAACCCCTTCATCCCCAGACTCTGCTTCCGCCACGGAAGACGTGCCAGTGGGATTGAGGAGGTCCTCGAAGTATTCCTTCCACTGCCCGACAATTTTGTCAGTCGAAGTCAGCAGCACTCTACCTGCACTGTGTATAGTGCAGGTAGAGTGCTGCTTTACCGCTTTCCCCTCTGAGTCGCCTGACGGTTTGCCAGAATCTCTTTGAGGCAGTCCGAAAGTCTTTTTCCATGGCCTCTCCAACTCCTCCCACACCCAAGTTTTTGCTTCAGCCACCGCCCGCGCCGCATTGTGCTTGGACTGTCGGCATCTATCAGCTGCCTCCGGAGTCCCACAGGCTAACCAAGCCAGGTGGGACTCCTTCTTCAGCTTGGTGGCTCCCCTCACTTCAGGTGTCCACAATTTGGTTCGGGGGTTACCACCATGACAGGCACCAACTACCTTGAGGCGCAGCTCCATGCAGCGGCTTCGGCAATGGAGGTGCTGAACATGGTCCATTCGGACTCAATGTCCCCAGTTTCCCTCGGAATGCTATTGAAGCTGTGCGTTGAAGAACTCGCGGACCGGGGCCTCTGCTAGACGTTTCCAGCACGCCCTCACTGTACATTTGGGTGTCCAGCGTCCTCCCTCGCCACCTGATCCAACTCAACACCAGATGGTGATCAGTTGACAGCTCAACCCCTCTCTTTACCCGAGTGTCCAAAACATATGGCCTCAGGTCTGGTGATACAATTACAACATTGATCATCGACCTGTAGCCTAGAGTGTCCTGGTGCCACATGCACTTATGGACACTCTTGTGTTTGAACATGGTGTTCGTTATGGCCAAACTGTGGTTTGCACAGAAGTCCAATAACAAAACACCGCTCGGGTTCAGATCCAGGAGGCCGTTCCTCCCAATCACGCCCTTCCAGGTCTCACTGTCGTTGCCCATATGAGCATTGAAGTCTCCCAGTAGGACAACAGAGTCCCCAGGAGGAGCACCCTCCAGTGCCCCAATCAGGGACTCAAAGAAGGCTGGGTACTCTGAACTGCCACTCGGCACATAAGCACAGATGACAGTCAGGACCTGTTCCCTGACCCGAAGGCGAAGGGAACAAACCCTCTCGTCCACTTGGAGAAACCCCAACATACCAGCAGCAAGCCGAGGGGATACCAAGATACCCACCCCAGCCCGACGTCTCTCACCAGGGGCAATTCCAGACTGAGACAGAGTCCAGCCCCTCTCCAGGAGACTGGTTCCAGAGCACAGGCCATGCATTGAGGTGAGCCACGACTATATCTAGCCGGTACCTCTCAACCTCATGCACTAGCTCAGGCTCCTTCCCCACCAGAGAGGTGACATTCCATGCCCCAATTTTCAGTTTTGGTAGTCAGGGATTGGTACGCCAGGGCCTCCGCTCCTGGCCACTGCCCAACTCACATTGCACCCGACTCCTACAGTGCCTCCTGTGGGTGGTGGGCCTGCAGGAAGATGGGCCCATGTCCCTTTTTTGTCTGTGCCCCGCTGGGCCCCATGAACTAAGGCCCGACCACCAGATGCTCGCCCTCGGGCACCCTCCCCGAACCTGGCTCCAGGGCAGGGCCCTGATAACCCTATCCCGGGCAGGGTGAACTGTTTCCTCGATGGTCTTTTCATAGGAGTCTTCTGAGATAGGGTGAGAAGTTCGGCCATTTGGGAGGGGTTCAGAGTAGAGCCGCTGCTTCTCCACATCGAAAGGAGCCAGTTGAGGTGGTTCGGGCATCTGACAAGGATGCCCCCTGGGCGCCTCCTGGGTGAGGTTTTCTGGGCATGTTCCACCGGGAGGAGGCCCCGGGGCAGACCCAGGACACGCTGGAGAGATTATGTCTCTCGGCGGTTTGGGAACGCCTTGGTGTTCCCCCGGATAAGCTGGAGGAGGTGGCTGGGGAGAGGGAGGTCTGGGCTTCTCTGCTTCGGCTGCTGCCCCCGCAACCCGGACCCGGATAAGCGGAAGAAAATGGATGGATTGATGGATGGATGGATGGATGGATTATTCTAAGTGTTGAAGTAATATTTGGTAGTTGTTCACTTGCACTCTCAACATGAGGTTCAGAGATGTTGATACAAATGAAAAAGACAATCATTACGCTGAAAACTCAAATAAAGACAAAGAGAAAAAGACCTAAAAGACAACTAAAGTGGATGAAGTACACTCTTGAGGATGTAGGTGCGCCATTGTCTAAGTCTATAATCAAGAGACACGTAATTGAATGCAAATACTGAAGATTTACAACCAGGTACAAGCCATTGGCATGCTCAAGAACAGGAAAGTCAGATTAGATTTTACCACAAAAAAACATTCAATTCTGGTAAAGAAAACAATCTGTGGACAAATTAAACCAACTGAATTTAGTGTTGAGAAACAGCTTGTGATCATCATTTGTTGATGATATTGGCTCCACCATAAACACAGTGCAGGCCATGTTACTACCAATGGAATTGGGTCACTAGTTTTTATTGATAAAGTGACTGCTGCTAGCAAGACCAGAGTGAATTCTAAAATTTACAGGGATATACTCCCTGCTCAATTTTAGAAAGAAAATTTATCGGTCTTAATTTATTGCCAAATCAGTCACTTGATCTCAACACAGTAGAACGTGCTTTTCAGTTATCAAAACTGAAGGCCAAGAATTTTGGGCCTCTAAAAATGAAAAAGTCACATCTTTTATCTTGTAGTGCAATATTGCCATTCTTGTTTTTGTCCCATTATTTTGTTCTTGTACAATGCAGAAAAACTGAGGGAATAAAAGACACAGGGAAAAGAACAAAATCCCATAAAGAAATCAAACCCACTTATAACATTAGAATAATTCCCAGATTGCTGGACTTTCTCTTATTGGAGTCAGGAATTCAGCATGGGAGAGGGAAGTGGATATGGGAAAGACATTTGATCAACCAACTCAGATATTTTTAAAAGTCTAGTTTCACATGTTATTTCAAATAAAATTAAGAAAAAAGTCCAATATAGCAATTATGACAAATATTTTGGATGTAAAATTACTTTAAATTTAGGAAACAGTTTAAATGTTAAAATGTCTTTTAAGTAGAAAACATATGTTACTGTGCTGGAAATGATGAACTTCCATAACCACAGTCTTCCTCTCTCTCCTTTCTCATTCTTCCTTTCCCCATCTTCTCTTCATTCCTAATCTGTGGAACATGTTTAAGCTTTCCTGCTTCTTTTCCTTCTTCTCCTGTTCCTCAGTTCCCTTCTGTCCTACTACTCTTTCTTCAAAGTGACTTTGGTGTATGGATGAATGTGTGAATGCCTTTATTCATATCCTAATGAAGATTCACGATGCTGTCAGTGAGGAGGTATGAGAGAGAAAGAGAGAGAGAGAGAGAGAGAGAGAGAGAGAGAGAGAGAGAGAGAGAGAGAGAGAGAGAGAGAGAGAGAGAGAAGACTGAGGACTGTGTCTTGCTTGGATGCAGGCATTATAAACGCAAGATACTGTGTTTACTGTTAAATGGATTTTACTTATATAGAGCTTTAGTTTTAGTGAATGAAATTCTAGTTTATCAGTTTTCTACTTAGTACTAATTAGCAGATAAATGTCTGTGTCTGTGTGTTGCACCTGTAGCGTTTGTAAATGCAGCTTTGAACCAAGCTAATGGTACTTAGCTACTCCTAATCATGTTCTGCACATGCTGCACAACTAAGATGTCCTACAAAGATGATGTTGTATAACATTTTTTATAAACTTCTGCTAGTTGGGCCAGATTGTTTGGGTAGAATTAGAGGAGAAAGACATAGAAAACTTACTTACTCACCTGTAAGTCCTGCTCTCATACATGCATTTAAAAAAATACCATTCCAACAAAAACACCAACAACAAAAATAATTAATCTTAGAAATGCATTTTTAAACAGAAAATAATGTGAGCAATTCTTCTTTTTCCTCTTCTTTTTTTGCATGTACTATTCAGAATTGCCATTGTTTTAAATGCATGCATATGTGCACATATTTAAGTGGGCCATCTGTGCTGTTTTGACCGATCATGGTGGGTCGTCTGGTCCAACAACAACTGGAACGATTTCTTGTCCCTTGAAACATAGATAACCTGGATAACTTAGCACTTCACAAATTATATAGAAAAAATATCTTACTGTAGTCTGTGAAATATATCTAGTAGAAGAGAACAACATTACAGATTTACAGTATATCCTTTATTGGAGAATACTATGTGATAGTGATATACTTATACACATATATGTCATGCCACAGCGAATTTCATGTACAGTGTGGTCCTTAGTAAATCTGTGTTTGATATCTCTGCTGCTCAGCTACTGTGAAATTTGTACAGACATGGCTGGATTGCCACAATATTTGGTACAGATATCCATAGACGCCTGTTTAATAACAAACAAACAAATGAAAACAAAACAAAACAACTGCACTCTGGCCAAACTGTTTGAAAGGACAGTGCAGAAGCCAGGTGGTTTTAGATGTGGGGAAACCAATAGTTTTCACACTCCTAGAATGGATATAATATTCTAATTATATGGATCATTCACATTTTTTCCAAATACCTGAAAACCATGCAACAGGATTCTTCTTCGTGAACTGACTGATTAAAAAATAAAATCAGTTGGTTCTTTCACATTTAAAATTACTGACAGTCATTTTGGAGATATACTCTAAAAATCTGTGCTGTGCTAACCTGACGCAGCCTTCCAGCATTTATTGTTTAGAAATTGTTTTTATTCTGCAGAAAGAAAGAACCAATCAGAGCCAGAAATGAAGATACAAAAACATGGAACAATATAAAGTCATACAGGAAAGTAGGAAGGAAGGAGGAACAGAAAGAGGAATAGAAGATGGGAAGGAGAAAAGACTGAGGAGAAGAGGATAACAGACTGTTTGAAAGAAACAATTTGATTCAATTTTCCACTCAATAAAATACAACCATCAGCTCTACACACACACACACACACACACACACACACACACACACACACACACACACACACACACACACACACACACACACACAGTGTCTGTCTCCAGAGTGGTGTTTTAATTGAAGCAGGTTATGGCCGTATCTCGATGAAATTGGAAAAATTAATCAGCTGGAAAATGGTGTGTTTTCTTCCCTTGGGCTTTCCAGCCATCACTCTCGCCCCCTCTCTCTCCAACAGTCTGATATGAGATAGCTGGCAAATTAATTTGCATGACACAACTTTGTTTGTATAAGGATTTACTTCGTGTGTTTATTTGGATAAAGATTATGTCTTATGTCTATTTATGTGTTTTTTCATGTATATTAGACCTATGTGTTTGCTTATACATGCATCCTGACATGAAACTTGATCCCAAAAGTAACCCTGTCATGGACATTCACACATCACTTTAGTTCTTCAAGTGCAAAGTCATTACAGTAATGATGAGTGACAAATTCATTAATTAACTTGTTAGAGTTTGATGTGGCAATGGTGAAGTAGTGTGGAATGATGCAAAGAGAACTTTATTTAGTTGTACTGGTCTCTACTACAAAGGCAGTCAAGGCTGAAGCCAGAATTTTAGAAATGTACACTGTATAAAGTGACAGGAAATTTTAAAGTAATATTCCAACATCAGGCATCAGTCATGAATCACTATCCATAACATTTGTAGTGTACACCAAACGATGTCTTTTTCTGGGTTATGATAAAAACCAAGTAAATCTTGGGTCGTTACAGAAATGCCCACACACACCCCCACGCGCACCGCGCTCACACACACACACACACACACACACACACACACACACACACACACCAACACACACACACACACACACACATGACTTGACATTCCTCTCTGACTTAGTTTTCTCTTCTCTGATTAGTGAAACCAACACTTTTGAGTGCATAATACACCCAGCAGTAGATGGTATGTGATTGGTGATCTGTGCTTACCTGTACTGGAATTTCATCTCCTTTCTGTGTGCATACTGACCTTGAGAGTTAGATTCAGGTCAGCAGAATGTATAAGTGGACAGTAACAGACAGATGGACAGAATATGATGTAATCCCGTTTCCTTCAGTGTGAGGGAGGAGACAGACTGTCACCCCCCAGGCTGGAAGTGGATGACTGATTGTCCAATCACTTAAAGTGTTGCTGTCCATGCAACATTACTTCAGCCAATTGAGCATCACTTTATATTAATATGGCTATCAGTCTGCCTGTTTACAAACAAAAAACCCAAAACAGTCAGAGGAATCTAGTCTGACCACAAAGACAATAAGTGGTATAAAACATTACAAAGCACAAAGTAACAGCAGAAGTCATAATAGTAATGTACTAAAACTGTGATATGAAAAGGTTTAGTTCTCTGTTTGAATGCATTAATCAGATTGTTTTACCTGTAAAACAACTATACCGCATGCACTTTTAACAATGTACGATCAAAATGTAAAATAAAAATATATCAACTATGTATTTAATATAGAGTGATCATTATAGTAACATAAACTTAAACCAAACCCATATCTACCTGCCTCTCCTTGGTTAATCTGTGTTTTGGTGTCTGTGCTACATAATGTCTTACCAACAATGGAATAAGACAGGGTTGAAAATCAAGCAGGGTGGGGGCAAACCTTTGTGTAAGTGTGTGTTTGTGTATGCGTATATGCGTGTGCTACTTTGCTTCAGTGCCTCCTCTTTGGCAATGTAATGCTAATGACTAACCCCAAAGCTAACACACAAACGCAAATGAATTTCTTGGTTGCTATCTAAGAGGTGACGGTGCACCTCTGGGCAACAGCACTGCTCTAGTGAACATTCACACACGCACAAACATGTCCAGAAGTGTGTTTGTGCATAGTTATTACATTCTGTTGCCAAACATTTTTATTCATTGTGCACAACACTGCAAATTCATTGAGGTATGCACACAGGTCGACAAACGCACACACCCGAGCAAACAAGCAGTAAATCAGTAAATATTGTCAGAGAGCAGGAGACAAGGAGATAAGTAGAGTGAAGGTGGTAGAAAAGGAGACAGGAGGAATGAGCAATCAGATTGAAAACACATCTATATTTCCTGGAAGAAAAAAAATCTTTCTCTTTCTCTCTGTCATGGGCTCGCTATATTTCCTTCAACAGTGTGCATGTGTGGATCTGTTTTCATGTGTGTTTTCAGAATAGGTGAGACAAAGTCAACAACTGTTTTGTTAAGATGCCACAAAAGGTTGTCTGTGTTTGTATGTGTCAAGAAGTGTGTTAACTGAGGAGTGACCTCTTTTCTGGGAACTGTGCAATGCAATGTGTGTGCAGGAAATGGAAGAGACTCTTTCAGGTACCTTAGGTCATTGAGTGATTGAGTATTGCTTTTTTTCTTTGCTCTTTTTTAAACTGCTCTGTTCAAATCTGCTTTATTGACAGACTGATTTAATCTCAAAGGGATTAGGGAAAATGGAGGTTTTGAGCAGAGTAGCAAAGAAAGATATAGAAAGACAGACATTTAACAATATCATTTACGTAGTTTCTCAACAGACCACAAAACTTATTATTAACTTCATATATTTGTAGAATATAGAGCACAAAAATGATATTCCCTATAGATCACATTATGTAGATTCTTTGCATGGGATGGGATTCATTGAGTGAGTGTATGACAAACATCAACAACAACAAAAACCCAAAACAAAACAATGTGTATGAATATTATGTTACAAATGCTATGGCATAGAAAAGAACACTTATCTGTGTGTGTGCAGATCTAAATAAGACTTATGATTTAAATAAGAAGCCAAGCCAAGGGTGCCAACTTTATTTATAAAGTACTCTAAAAACGGCAACCACTGACCAGTGGAATTTAAGAATAAAAATAAATGAGCCTGAGCCTCTTCTGTTTTAGTGGCACATAAACGTGAGTATTATCTGCATAACAATGAAAAGCAAGTTTGTGATTTCTAAGAATGGAACTGAGGGGCAGCATATACAACAAAAATAGCAGAGGCCCAAGTATTGAGCTCTGCAGAACTCCACAATAAAAACTGGAGCTGAGAAAGATCTGAAATCATTGACACCAACATAAATAGTTCTCTAAGCCAAGTAGGATCTGAACCATTTCATGTGAGGCCATGTACAGAAAATATTATGGTCCTCTGTGTGAAAAGACACCAGTTAAGTCTAAGAAAAAAAGGATCAAATAGGCCTCTGAATCTGTAGCCTGGAGGATGCCATTAAAAACCTTTAAAGCTTGGAAATGTAAACTCTCCACAGAAAGGCCCTGGCCAGATGGCCCCAGGAACTTCATGGTGTGAGGCAACAGTCTTGACTACTGCTTTGCTTGTAATATCCATTTTATATTAATACCTTGAAAAATGCTTCTTCGAACTTTCTACGAAGCTGTTGTTACACTACGCTACAGACGGTCCGTTTTGCTGCTTGTGAACATTACAGAAACATTTAAATGTGAAGCGGAACTTTTCTGGGTGGCCTGATGCTTGGTTTAGTTTTCTGTTGGCTAAAGTATTTTTCTAGTCATTTGAGTGTGTGTTTTTTAGGGGGTAAAGGAAATAAGAGAGGCCCACCCTGCCACCCTATGAGCATCATGACAGTTTTATAGTGACAGGGTGTGGAACTCAGACAAGATGGGGGTACAGGAGACAGAACATAAGCCAAAGAAAACACACAAAAATGCAATTAAAGGAGAGAATAAAAGAGAAAAGTGTGACAAGGCCACTTTGGAGGGAGATTCAATAGAGATGCTATCTGTTCCAGACTGCGCCTCTGAGCTGACATTAACATAGGCAGGGAAAGGATGGGTAGAAAAGCAGAGAATTGACAAATGAGTAAGAAATACAGAAAGGGTAATAGGAAAGTAAGGCACACATACAAATAAAAAATCAGTGGTCAAAAATTGTAAGTTTAAAGGAGATTAAAACATGGAAGCAAAAGAAAAAACTAAAAGAATGCCAAAAAAATAATACAGATGATAGCAAAAGGTTAAAACTGAGGTTAAGTCTGAGGAGGACTGCATGAACAAACAAAACTACATGGAAGGGAAACAAAGTGAGAGAGAGAGAGCAATGAGTGACTGAGGTCCCACTGAGTAGTGGATGAAGTGGAGAGATAACAGTGACAAAGGTACCAGCAGAGACTATTTATTACCAGAAAGAAGGAGAGGCAGAAAAAAACAAGGACAAATGTAAAAAAAAGAAAAGTTGTCATCCAAAACATCGGCTGGTTCTGTTTTGTCCAATCAGAAATTAATAAAAGAATTAAAATGTATGTTAAACAGTAGCGATGGTAGAGGAATATTAAGTATATCCAGGTAGCACTGAAAGATGAGTGTGCAATAATTAACAAATGTTAGAAAAAAATACACAGTTACTTCGTAAGTGATTCATCATTCCACCTGTCATAAATGCCTTTCTAAATAGATAAAATTGCCATTTTATCAGTTTGCGAGTAAACTCAATATAGAATATATATGGTGCTCAAGGAAAGTTAGATTTTGTAATCTTGTAAATGTGACTAGAACAGTGGATCTCAAATGCTATGCCTTGAGTCAGTGCCATGTGTTTTGGGAGACTGTGTGACAGCAGAAATTACAATACACAATCCAATATAAAGTTATGAAAGATTGTTTATTTACTGTATCTTTGTTTTTACATACTTATTTTACATAAACATACTAATTTTACATACTTGTACTCATTTATGCTTTTGTTTGGGTTTGTGGCTCAGTTACTGGCTGCTACAGTATCTTTGGGCAACATACTGAACCCCAAGTTGCTCTCTGATCCATTTATTGGAATATCAGCATTAGAAAGAAAGCTCTTTAGAAAAATAGTATTGAGGTCTTGATAGTGGCTAGGATTCTCCATGACCTTAGTCTGACTCTTCTTTAGCCACTCCTGTAATGCCTTGTCTGTATGTTTTTGATTATAGTCATGATGAAACACCCATCGAGAACCCATCTTCAGTGCTCTGACTCAGTGAAGATGTCACGGTTTGCGGGGCAAGCCGTGTGGATTTGTAGTAGGACCAAAAGGACGGCAGTTCTGGTGCAGGTGGGTATTTATTTATGATAGTGGGTCAATACAAACAGCAAGGGTGGCAAAACATGAAACTAGAAACCTAAACTGGGTAAACTAATAAGACAAACCAGAAACGAAGATGCAGGGAGGTCCGGGGAAATACATACGGGGAGACGCAGGGAGACCGAGGGGAAACAACACAGACGAACCAGCGATTACTGAGACAGAAAATACAACTTAAATACACTCAGAACACAGGGAGATTACACACAGGTGGGAGACACAGCTGGGAGTGATTAACATGACAAGACCAGGGAGGCAAACTGAAAACACTCACATAAGACACAGACCTTCACAATAAAACAGGAACACACGGGGGGGAACAGGGTAAACACCAATTACAGAACAGAACCAAAATCGCAAAGAGAAAACACAAAACGCTGGGTCAAAAGGACCCAGGATCATGACAGAAGAGGGTTCTCACACAAGATTTTAACATACATGGCCCTGTCAATTGACCTCTCAATGCAGTCAGGTCATCCTGTACCTTTAGCAGAAAAACAGCACATAGCATAATGTTTCTTCCTCCGTGCTTGACTGCAGGGATGGTATTCTTTGAGTTAGATAGATTAGATTACTCTATTACTAAAATAATAGATTGCTGCAGCCCAGCTTAGATCCAATTCTCTGTACTCGCAGGCAAAAAAGGCATGAACAACTTATCTCGTTTGCACAAAATCTTTACACCTGGTTCCTCTTTTTATCTTTCTTGATTTCACATCTTTTGAGATGACATTTGGCCTCACCTATTTTGACACCCAGTCACCCAGGTTCTCATCATTTCTCTCTCTCTTATTTCAACATGATTTAAAACTAAATTCAAACTTCTTTTCTATTTTGTATTTTAATAGGATTTATCACTAAGTCCATCACATATGAATATTCAGTTAAATATCAGTATATTTTCCTTCATGTTTCATTCAGTTTGTGCTATTTTACTTCTACAGGATTTATCATTAGCTCAATCACATAAATGTGACTATTTATGATTCCATCATGATCTCTTTTTAACTCAATTACATAGCAATACTTTTTTCTCAGTTTTTTCTCCTCATAACTGTGTATTTGTTAAAGCTTAAGCTTATTTTTAAAATCATCAGAGATTCAGATTTAGATTAGTGGCTCCTTAGAGTCTGTGGCCACCGTGGCTGGGTTAAAGACACCAGTCCCTAACACCAGTTTCTTTTATTTTTGAAAATTCAAGTTTGTGGAAAGAATTTTGCAAAAAAACAAAACAAAAACAAAAAAACCCTTGACAAAGTTTTGGCTTTTGGTTTGGCTTCTTCTCCTCATTCTCCTCAGCGTGTTTCATGTGTTATTGTCTGAATGGCGACATCTATTGTTCAGGAGAATACTGCAGCAGCTAAAGCTGAGGTTTAAATGACTGGTATATTGACAGCTTAACACAGAGACAAACAACCATTCACACTCACTTTTATACCTATGGAGAATTTAGAATCACCAATTAACCTGTTAGCCCACTAACGGCATATCTTTTAAATGTGGGAGGAAGACAGAGTACCTGAAGAGAACCTGCACCACAAAGACACTAATCTGCCAAGGTCTAAGCTGAATCATGTCTACACATCTGTCAATTATAAATACTTTTTAAGGTATAGATGAAGTACTTAATTAAAAACTAGTAACTGCCAGAATTAAACATGAGTTATAAGACTTGTTAACACACTCACAAAAATAATCACTTATTCTGTATATGCATAAATATGTATCTAAAGACATGTTAATCATTTACTTAGACTTTGTAAATGATGCAATTAATCATCAGCAGCTTCTAAATTTCTTAACTTTGGTTTTGTACTTGATGCCATAAGTTAGTTGGAAAAAGTCAATCAAATAAAAAAATGCTTGAGATATGAAATATTATTTAATACCTTATGCATGCTTTTTAGTATGAAGTAGTCTGAACTGTTTAAAGTATAAAGTGTATGATATGTCTTTGATATCATACACTAATCCAATTGTGTGCTCTATGATTTCTCCATAAACCTCAAAATTGCAGAAAACAAAAATGCTTGTCTTCTTTTTCGGTGACCCAAAGGTAGCAGGTCAGGTGAGAACCAAGACCAGGAACATGCTAACCATTTTTCAACAATCAGAGGGTTATGTACCAAGAAGTTAATTCCTCAGTGCAAAACTGTTAATACAGTTCTGCACTGAGACCGGTTCTGGTCTGTTCTTCTGTTCAGCAGAAACAGTTGGAACTGTGGTGTGTTTGCTGTTGTGTGCCAGCCCAGAATTCACCAAAAAGTGCATTTTTTTCATGTACACAACACATCTAACACAATATTCAAACCTCTCTCCTCATACAAACATGAATTTATGTGAATCAGAAACTCTGAAATTCAAGAAAACACACTATCAGCAATCTATGGCAAAAATGACTGTTTGGACAGATGAAACAAGAAGAGCTATGGTTTTGTAAACCTCAAACTCAGAGACCACACACACACACACACACACACACACACACACACACACACACACACACACTTTTACAGCCAACCATCAGGGTGTATTGTCCAAACAGCAGGTTGTGTTTTGGACGGCTTGCTCACTAGCTGGAGGGAGACAAATGATCATACACATTCATGCATCCACAGAAACAGCACTTCATCTCTGCCTGCGGGATGGGAGATACAACTGACATCTGCTAAGTCTGCATGTGTGTGTGTGTGTGTGTGTATGTGTGTAAACGTCTTTATGTAATTTGATTCTTCCTACCACAAACATGTCTGTCTCTGTGTGCCTCTCTTTCAAATACACATCAGTTCAGACTACAGACTGCACCTGAACCACTCACATATAAAAAGGTCATATAATGAATTTTATTAGAAGAAGATCACAAGTCTTTGCTTTCATCTTCATATGACTTAATGAGTCTTTTAAGTACTTCCAGGCCAAATCTGAGTATAAAATACAATAGTACAAGATACTATATATCTTAATTCAAATTTTGATGATGTCACCTTTTAAATCTCTAAATCTCTAAACTCTCTACCCCAAAATGGTAGTGAGATTTGAGGTCCTGTTCCTTGGATTATGTTCTTCTGGACAGAGATCTCTGATATTGTCCTGGGATCTGCTGGAGCCACTTATTCCTGTGCTGCCATGATTAGCACTTTTGTGCTGTATTTCAGTCCAGCTTTGTCCAACCACTGGCAGGATTTCTCAGTGTCAGCCACTTCTCTTTTCTGGTGGCAGACGCCATGCAGTGGCCTGTCCTCCGATAATGGTTCCTTTTCTTGCTATTCTTCTTTCTTAGGTTTGTGCTGCCTGAGGTATTCACTGAGCAAATGACCAGTTGTAGCTATCTACCTGATCTTATTCGTGGATATTTATTGTTTATTCCTGGATAGTGGTTCTGACACTCATTAGTCTTTGGCCTTCTTCCTTCTGCTTAATGTACATTCTCAGGGTGCTGGACTGGTGAAACCCCCCATGCATGGTAAGGAGCTTTTATTTCTTGATGTCTATGGCTTCTATCTTCTCCTTTTGCCAGCTTATTATCCAAGCAAGGTACCTGATCACCAGCAGGGTGAAGGTACTGATTTCCCGGATCTTGTTTTCCCATATTTGCTGATAGTGGGTGGCCTCTTCATTTGCCTGTGGAATTCCCAGGTACTTTTAGCTGTCCTCAATGTCTGCAATGTTTCCTTAAGGCATGACATGAAGACAATGGTGGGTAGAACCAAAAATCTCAAATTTGGACTCATCAGACCAAAGCACAGATTTCCACTGGTCTAATGTCCATTCCTTGTGTTTCTCAGCCTAAACAAATCTCTTCTGCTTGTTGCTTTTCCTTAGTCGTGGTTTCTTAGCAGCTATTCGACCATAAAGGCCTGATTCACACAGTGTCCTCTGATCAGTTGATGTAGAGATGTAACTGCTGCTGGAACTCTGTGTGCCATTTATCTGAGCTCTAATCTGTTAACTTGAGATTTCTGAGGCTGGTGACTCAGATGAATTTATCCTGAGCAGCAGAGGTGACTCTTGGTCTTCCTTTCCTGGGGCAGTCCTCATGTGAGCCATTTTCATCGTAGCGCTTCATGGTTTTTGGGGACACAATCAAAGTTAGCGATGTTCCGGACTGACTGACATTCAGTCGTAGTATTGGAGTGTTGTTTCTCTTTAGCTAATGGTTTTTGCCATAATATGAATTCTAACAGTTGTCAAATAGGTCTGTTAGCTGTGCACTAACCTGACTTCTGCACAACACAACTGATGGTCTCAACCCCATTAAGAAGGCAAGAAATTTCAAAAATGAACCCTGACAGGCACACCCGTAAAGTGAAACCAGTGAGCTTTGATCAGTGGTTGTTGATCAATGGTCATGAGAATTTGCATATTAATGATCAAGGAACTGACCTCCCAGCCCATTGTTCCTTCAGTGGACTGGTTTCAGTCATTATGCAAATGTACTGTTTATAAGATTGGGGAAACCTGCAGTCAGCTGAGACTGAAGAAGTCACTTGGATGAGTGACAAAACGTTTCTCCCACTGAAAACGCAGAACATAATCAAACTTTGGGGATTTACTTACCTGGATGATTGAGCATACATCAAAACGTTTATTTTAATATAATAATAATAATAATAATAATAATAATAATAATAATAATAATAATAATAATAATAATAATAATAATAATAATAATAATAATAACACTTTGATTAGGATGGAGCAGTGTTTCATTTGATGTTAAAATCCATGTACTTATAAAATGGTAAAAATGGCCTGTATTTGTATAGCGCTTTACTTAGTCTCTAAGGACCCCAAAGCGCTTTACACTACATTCAGTCATCCACCCATTCACACACACATTCACACACTGGTGATGGCAATCTACTTTGTAGCCACCACAGCCACCCTGGGGCGCACTGACAGAAGCGAGGCTGCCGGACACTGGCGCCACCGGGCCCTCTGACCACCACCAGTAGGCAACGGGTGAAGTGTCTTGCCCAAGGACACAGTGACCGAGACTGTCCAAGCCGGGGCTCGAACCAGCAACCTTCTGATTACAAGACGAACTGCCAACTCTTGAGCCACAATCGCCCAAAATGCATCATGTCTTTTTTTTTTGTGGTTGGCAGGCTCATTATTTGTCACATTATGCTGCCAATAACATAATCATGGTCTATTGTGTATAATATGTAGGTTTATGAGATTTGTTCATCAATTTTTCTGTTTTTATTTAGTATTTACAGAGCATCCCAGCAGATTAAATCATGTTAAGCAGCATTTTAAGTTACATTAAGTCTTTTAGTCTCTTAAAGTGAAAAAAACTAGCCTTTCCTTATAGACGTGTAACCTCTGACCTTTGCTGTCTTCCAGAAAAGGACAATCATAGACACTCTGGCTTCAAAGGACATGCAGCTATGGCTGCTGCTATTTCTTTACAATTGTAAACACAAAATTATATTTCATATTTCAATATTATTAAAGAAACAACAGATAACATTTATAGCTTCAAATTAACTTGATCAAGGTTACTGTGTTTTCGCAATACACAGAAAAGTTTGTACAGAAAAGAAGTCTTAAAGTCTTAAAAAAGTCTTTAAAAAAGTTTTAATGAGTTTAATGACTTTAATGAGATAAATACACTTAACCAATTCTCCTGTGTGCTGTGGAATTTTAAAAATTAGATATTACACAATATGTACATGAGGAATGGGAATGTCATGTCCAGACTTGGCTCTGTCCTGCTCTTTCTCTCTCAGTGTAAAGTAAAACAATACAGAAGACCTTATGTTTAAGGACAACAGATGGAAATTAGCCTTTGGCTATAATCTGGCATGTTTACATTCATGTAATTTTTTCCCAATGCCACTACTGCATATTGTGATCACAGTGTCTATGCAGTAAAGCTTTTATACAAAAACAACACACACACACACACACACACACACACACACACACACACACACACACACACACACACACACACACACACACACACACACACACACACACACACACACGATTGCCATTTGAACTTGTTGGGGAGACACAGACACACTAAGCTTGGTGGGTCTAAGCTGATGTAAGATCAAAATGACAAGTTGAGAATTACTGCTGCTGTGTGATGGCAACATTTTTTTTTAACAAAGTCAAAATTGAACTGACATTGGCACTGGTCCACTGCAGAGCAGAGCAGAGCAGAGCAGCTGCCTTAACTCTACTCCCACATACATCAATTATCTTGTTAATATTATTACATCTTCACTGCGTATGACTGCGCGGTTACTGTGGCTCCTTTGAAATAGAAAGCCTTAAATCAGATGTACTTGACTCACTGGTAAAATTCTTAAACACGCACTCTAAAGCAGGTAACTCGTAAGCTGGAGAGGAAATGGTGTCTCACAAATTTACAAGATCTTCACTTAGCCTGGAAAAACAGTTTGTTGCTTGCAACCCCCCCCCCCCCCCCCCCCCCCCAAACATAGAACATCTTAATATTCACCACTGACTGCAGGAAATAAAAACAACTCTAAGTTGCTGAACAGCACTCCAAGCTGACAAAAAAAACAAGCCTTCCTTTAACCTTAACCAATAGTGACTTCATGAATTTCTTCACCAATAAAAGAGATGAGATGAATTATGTTGTGGTTATGAATCAATTAATTATAGGATGCTTTATTTGAAGAGTCAGGTTTCAGAACTCACTACACTAGTACAGCTTTAGTGAAGGTTACAAATGATCTTCTTATGGCCTCTGACAGTGGACTCATCTCTGTGCTTGTCCTCCTAGACCTCAGTGCAGCATTTTATACTGTTGACCATAATATTTTATTACAGCAATTAGAGCATGCAATAAGTCTTAAAGGTACTGCTGTGCAGCAGCTTGAATCATATTTGTCCAATAGACTCCAACTTCTTTATGTAAATAGAGAGTTTAAGGAGACTAATGGAGCACTAAGGTTAATTATGGAGTTCCACAGGGTTGCGTGCTAGGACCAATTCTGTTTACATTATACATGCTTTCCTTTGGTAGTGTCATTAGAAGGCCTGAGCACATTTTCACTGCTATACGGATGATACCCAACTTTATATATCCATGAAGCCAGATAACACACTTTAGTTGCAGGAATCTCTTAAAGTGAAAAGACCTGGATGACCACTAATTTTCTGCTTCTAAATTCAAATAAAACTTCAAAATCTTGCAGTCTTAAAATTCTTAGAATTATGGTGTCTAACCAGATGCTTACTCTGAATGGCATACCTTGGCTGCTAGTAACACTGTGAGGAATTTTGGAGTTGTTTTTCAAAAGGATATATCCTTCAATGTGCAAAAAAAATGTTGTATTGCTTTCTTCCATTTTTTTCTATAATTAGAAACCTCCTGTCTCAGAGTGATGCTGAAGAACTAGTTCATGTATTTATTACTTCTAGGCTGGACTTTTGTAATTCATTACTATCAGGATTTCCTCAAAACTCCTTGAAAAATGCTACAGTAAGAGTGCTAACAGGGACTAATAAGAAAGAGCATATTTCTCCCATACTGGCTTCTAAGTCAAGTTTGGAATTGGGAGACAGACACATTCTCTACTTTTAAGATTAGACCTCAAACTTTCCTTTTCAATAAAGCATATAGTTAGGACTGGATCTGGTGACCATGAATCCTCCCTTAGTTATGCGGCAATAAGCCATTTTTAGGTCTTCATATTAAAAACACAAGCCCCAGTGTGATAAAGCCTCCCTAAACATAAATTATTGCACTGAAATTATTACATGGTAACTTGACAGCCAAGGGATGTTTAAAAATTGGCAAATCTATTTGATAAACCATGACATAATTTTTTGTTTTTATTGATTCAAAAGCCCCAAAACAAAAACAAGGAAAATATAACTTTCTAAAGGCAACAACTGTAATTCCTATTAATATCTCTTATTACTTTCTCTTAGTCTCCTTCTCTTACTGTGTCATCACTTTAACTTCCGTCCCTCTCTCATGTCCTGCCCATAAATCAGACAGGGAATGAAGCACCTCTTAGCCAGTTGGGCTAAACCGTGATTAATGTCACCATTAATTAAGCAGGATTTTATTTTATTTCCAAAAGGCCCATCTCTCTGTACAGTAAGCCTCATGACAATTACAACTTGTCCACTAATGGATGGCTTTCCTCCTCTTTTCTGATGGGATAGATATGGAAATGTGAAAAAAGGAAACACTACGTGGTGAGAAAATGAAAGCTTTAAGCCTTTGCAGAGATGTTCTACAGAGGAAATGTTTGACAAAGAGTTTAACCTGTATTAAGGCTGAGTGACTTACACTGACTGAGTGTCTGGAACTTGTCTGAGAATCCCTGTTCTTTAAACAACTGACTGTCTTTGTTATTGACTATCTGACTATCTTTAGTTTTGAGACAACAAGTTATAAATATGACATTAATTGAGCTTCAGTACAAAATATAAATATATTTATTATATCAGTTCATTATATGAGAAATGTGTCAAATCTATCGGGGCCTATATATAGGTTTTGGGTTCTATATGTGATCAAAAGGTCTCAAAACGTTTTTACATGTACCAAATTTGCGTCCATCTTGTGGGTTCTTACCAAAGACTCAAGGTATCTACTGATTGCAGTATTTTAATGTGTGAGGTTTGTAACATCTCAAACCACTGAACCACAGCCTCAACTTATGAGTTATTTTGTTGCTTGTTATGTTTGTCATTTGACCAAATCAGGAGCTGAACAGTTATGTAAAACATACAAGAAACCACAGTAGAAGTATGACAACACACAAAAAAATCTTACAAATATACACATGTCAAACACATGTTTTGTATGGAGCTAAAGTCAAAGTAATGCTTATAACCTGCACCAGTTAAAATACAGAAAGGAAGAAATATAGTGCAGACAAGAACAACAACAATAATAATATGGTGTGCATATTAAATTCACAAGAATCTCTTATTCATACTGCTTGCCACCGCTGTCAGTGCAATATTACATCCAGGTCTTATTACTAATATGCTGTACTGAAGAGAAGAACCTCTGACTGTAGGCTTTCAAAAGGGTGTTAGTAGATGTAGGTGAATAAATACAAGAATGAAAAATAAGGCAAGGTTCAAAATTTTTACAAAAAGAGACAAGATAAAGCTGAGTTCCAGCAGCACTGTGGAGATTCCAGTGTGGAAAACCACATTAGCATGCGCTTTCAATGCAATTTTTCTTTGACTGTGTCATTGTATTACTTATTATATTTATACATTTTTTGTGACATTATATTTCTGTATGTCACATATAGTTTTTTCCAACATGAGTTCTTCATAAGAAGTATTTCTTTTTAGGACAGGACTTTTTTCTTTTTTTCATGATTTACACTGATTCATACTACATTATAGAATAAACATATAATATAAAATATATATAATCTAAAATGAAAAAGTACCATTTATATATTAAAACAAATCATAGGGGCCTAAATTCATAATCTCAAGGGACTCAATATTGTGATTACAGAAATATTACATATATTAATAGTGTTATAATTATATTCCAAAAAGTTTAATGTTTAAATATCCAAATAAATGAAGCTAAAATAACAGTAGGTACCTTGGTATTTCAATTGGTAATTATTATAAAGCATTTTTGTAATTTTGCATTATTTCATGCTTGAAATGCATAATAATTTTACAGAAATGTGATAAAAAGTAGAACTGTATTGCAATTAAGTGCGTTAAGGAAAAAAACAATGTTAAAAACAATTAAAAGTACCATTAGCAATTGCCATTACTCTAAATAATATGAAATAATATATTTATGTAGGTAACTGGCTAATTTGACTTATTTTTTTTCTTATGCTTTACTTTTTCCTCCTCTACTCTTTCAGAAATAATAATAATTTGCCACTCCACTACACATATTACCTTTAATGAACCTGTGAAAAAAACCCTTAAATCACTGAATATTACCATGTAACAATTTTTTCTCATTTTATAATAAATATAGATTGCTACATATTAGCACAAAATGTAAAGCTATATATATGATAATATGTGTGTAGATCATAATGTGTAATACCACTATCAAATGTAAACAAATGTGCACAATAGAAATGCATGTTACACACAGAAAACTGAGTTGGATAACTTATAATAGCAACAGTAAAAATTTTCCCTAAAATTGTTATATCAATAACATTAACCAGATAAAAAGTTAATGTAACATAAATCTGGATAAAATATTTCTCATCAAGACAAAAAAGACAAAATGATCAGTGTGTCTAGTAAATTCATTAAATATCATACAGATTCACTATTATTATGATTCTTGATATTATTATTATTAGTGCAGTATAAAAGTATTAGAAGTGGTAGTAATATAGTAAAGAAAACTATCAGGGACAAAAACAAAAAAAGACAAACATCCTGTGATGTAAAGGGTAGAAGGCCAACACTCATACAGCTTCCTGTATGGCCACTTGGAGGCACTCTGACATCACCCATGTACACTATGGCCATCATGGTTGCTTTCACTCTCACACAATCCTACCCCTTTTACCTGCAATATCTATCTATCTATCTATCTATCTATCTATCTATCTATCTATCTATCTATCTATCTATCTATC
>NW_024583039.1:220091-222591 GCF_018398535.1 Haplochromis burtoni
ATCTATCTATCTATCTATCTATCTATCTATCTATCTATCTATCTATCTATCTATCTATCTATCTATCTATCTATCTATCTATCTATCTATTATACTCGTTTATCCAAAGAGACAAAACAAATTCAGGAGTGCTAGATATGTTACAGAACAGGTCAGGAGAAGCATTATGTCATCCTACCATCCCATGTTGTTGTCCACTGCTAATTCTATGGTGACAATAGCGGTGATTAAATCAGCAGTGCAGCAATGAGTTCTTGAGATTATTGTAGATCAGCTGAAGCACTCTAAGAGCTTTTCGGTCACACTTACAGTACAACAATCTCCAAAACTTGACTCCATTTCCTACATTTGACTCCATACAGGAGAAAAAATGTGTTTTTCTTTGGGCAATTTGTTGCCTTGTGCAGCAAACAGTGCAGTAAATACATCAAAACTAATGTGTGCTTTCAGAACAAATTCATTTTCAAATTCTAGTTGTAAATATAGCTACCAGTAGTGAAATACTGTCTTCTGTATCTGCAGTAATATTCAGTAATTTTTATAAAATTATTTGTATCTCATATCATTTGCAAGTATATTGTAGATCATCTGTAATGTGGCTATAATGTAAATTTCTATCAACAAAACACAAGCACCCCCCCCCCCCCCCAAAAAAAGAAAAAAACAAAAACAAAAAGCAGGCACATAGGTGCACATTAGGTCCTTATAGGTTTTTATCTATTTCAGATATGATGGCATCATCATATTGCCTAGCAACCCCCTACCAATTGGGTAAAATTGGTAGGGGTTTTTTGAACCTATAATACATTAGAAATGCTTAGCATCATTTTAATTTTAGGAGAATAGGATCTAATTTAGGTTGCAAATATAGGATCAGAAAAGAAACAACTATAATTGGCATTCAGTATAGGCAAATGAACAACAAACACCTGATCTGGTACAATAGCATATGGAGAACACAAGCAACTTTCAAAGCAGTCGTATTTACCAAATTAACTACTATCAATCCCTTAAAACTGCCATTAGTGATTCTTTCTCAGTCTTTTTTGCTATGTCTCACTTCGGAAGCCATAAGAAATTCGTGTCCCACACCCCACAGTCATAACCAAATTTATCAAAGCTGAACTTCTGTTTAAGAAAGATCAGCACAGTAGGATCAGTAAACTATTGTTAAGTTTCCATGAAACCTCATTTTCAATTAGCTTAATATAATTTTATATTTTTCCCGTGGTCATCAAACCTTACCGACTTTGGGTCTACACCCACCAGCTTGAATCTCATTTGTTACACGTGAGCTGTATTCTTGTTATACCTTCATGTAATGAAACTCAGTCTCTGTCATTACAGAGTGTCTGTCAGTCTAATTTACCATCATGAAGAGTGAAATTAATATGTCCGGCCAAAACAACAGCTTCCATTGTCCTTTGTTTCATTTCTCCAGTTCTAAATTTTGAAGGGATAAACACCTTTCTTCCAAAAGATATTCCCTTTCTTCCTAAAATTCTGTATTTCACTAACTGCCATGAGACGGTATTTTTCCATTATGACAGAACAGATTTCGTCACACTTTTGTACACACACATTCATATGACCACTAGATGTCGCTTAACTTTAAAAATCTAGCTGTAGGCCATTTTTTGTAGCATGACAGGCTTGTTGCAAACCTGGTGACGATTGCACATTATATGTTTGCTGAAGACAAGCACAATAACCACCTGGAATGGCACTTAAGGTGGATTAACTTGAAACCTGACCTAATCATCCTGCATATTCATCTACATGTTGACATGTGTGAGGTTGATCACTATTTTCAGCTCCTAAGAGAGGAAACTGAGGTTTACCCAAGTAAGAGACATTCTCTACAACTGGGGTCTTCAACTGTAGAAGACCCCAGTTGTAAAGAAAAACAATTAGCATTTTGTTACTTGTGCAGGAAAATAACAGAAAAAAATATCTCCTTTCATAGTATTTTTAAATTTTAAACTTTAATTTGTTATTCAAACATAGTTTGAATAATCTGAGCCATGTGGTATAAAAAGAATGTGTATATTTTTTATCTTTATAAATGATGTATGCATTTTGTTTTAAGTCCCAGCTACAGCCAAAGTTCCAGTAACACAGCTTTAAATTTCACCATAAAAGCGAATCTATTCAGTTCTTGGCATTTCTTTTCAAGGTTGATGAGAGTTGACAGACATTTGAGCAATTTTGAATAAATGTATACTTGTCACTTTTTACCCAGGGACAATTACACCAGCCAACCACCATTATATTGCTTGCACTGATGAATAGCAGTGGAGAAAAGGAAAGTACTGCTAATTTTGGAGCATCCATGTCTGCATATACCACGATATAAATATAAGAAATAATGTCTGTGGGAATTTTTAGAATGTCTTGTTCAACAGCAGTCAGTTAAAATCAGGTAATTGCTTCAGATTATTTCTGTGGATATTCAATATCACACACACAGGCGTACACTAAAAGTCCATACCTGTACCAG
>NW_024583040.1:0-8836 GCF_018398535.1 Haplochromis burtoni
CCCATTACTGATGGAAATCTCACAGTCTAAGAAGGCTAACCTGCCACTTTTCATATCCTCCCTTTGATGTCTTGGTCCACCAAGTTAATGTGATCAGTGAATTGTGGAACGTCCTGAGATTTGATTTTCACCCAGGTGTCATCCACATACCTGAATCAATGACTTGGTGTTCCAGGGTAGAATGAAGACACAGTTCAAACACACTTGGTGGATGCTGAGAGTGGTCCTGTTGCTGAGGTTATCCTGTAATCTCTTACGGACTACCTCCAACGCTTCCGTGACTGGGATGCAAGTGAAGAGAGATGTAACGTCGTACGAGACCATGGTTTCATCTGCCTCCATAATGACATCTCTCACCTTCTCAACAAACTCCAAGGTGTTCTGGATGTGGTGTTCAGATACCAACAGATTGAGAATCGAAGCCAGAAACTTTGAGATGTTATAGGTGACTGAGTTGATCATGCAGACAATCGGTCTTAAAGGTGCACCCTGTTTATGTATCTTCAGTAAACCATACAGACTTGGTGTAGATTCCCCTGGATACAGCCAGTCCGGTCAGTGGCACTGTCCTGTCCTAACTGCTTCAGGCAATCTATCACCCTCTTCCTGGGTCTCATTTCAGGGGCTCATGGTTAAGAAGCAGCTGAGTGTGAAAGTGAAGTTTTAGTGGTTGATCTATGACCCCATCCTCACCTGTGGTCATAAGCACGGGTAGTGACTAAAAGAATGAGACTACAGATACAAATGGCAGAAATTAATGGTGTTCAGGTGGTTCAGGTCTTTGACAAGGATGCCTCCATGGTAAGTCGGAGTAGTGGCCAAAAATGGCTGCATGTCCAGAATTTCAAACATATTCACATTTTACTTATTTAGGCAAACATAAGAAATAGAAACATCACATTTTAGTATTACATACATTTTAAATTTCAAAATATATATTTTGCTGAATTTAGCAGATCTTCTACATTACTTGTAATTTAGAGTTCTCATACTTACAAAATCGAATTTCCCAGAGGAACCCACCCGAGGGATTAATAAAGTTCTATCTTAGCTTAAAACAATAACTAATACATGCATAAACACTAAATGTAAGTGTGTGGGTATATGTCTTCACCTAGAAAAGTCAGAGAAAACTGTAATCCAATACCATGGTGAACTACAGCTATGTTTTTGTGTTTTTAAGCACAATAAAAATATCATCTTACCTGCAGCTGATAATCCAGTTTCAGATAGCCATCTACTCCAGCACACAGACAGACACACACACAAACACACACACACACACACAGACACACACACACACACACACACACTTTTACTTTTCAAACACAAATCCAAACACTGGCAGTGAACCATCTAATGCTACTGTGGTCAGACTAATGCATGCACTGAGCCACATCTGTGACTGAACTAGAAAATAAGTGTTATGAGGTGCTAGGTTTTACCAAAGAAGACAAACAAGGAGTCTATCTGGTTATCTTATAAAGGTTATCTTATCACTAGGTACTGACCAGGTATTACACAGATTAGGCATAACATTATGACCACCTGCCTATTATTGTGTTGGTTTGTCTGTGTAGGTTCTCTGTCATCCAGGTCATGGTAGTCAAAGGAAGTTGGGCTGTATGGAGTGGCAGGGAGAGGTAGTACCTCTGATAAGGGGACATGTCATGCTCCTTGGAGCAGTTTGTCCTTTGAGTAGTTCCTTCCTTGTTGGTACTCTCACCTGTGGCTCCTCGCAGCTATTTGAATTCAATAGCATGCAACAGTGGCCACACCCTGGCAAAAGCTTCAAATGTCTGGTCGAACCAGGTAAGGGTAGCCAATGAGTCTGAAACCACTGCTGGGTCTGAAACCCTTAGTGAACCACCCACACTCACACATACAGTAAAGTCCTGTGGAGATGGGTACATGATGAAGCAGCAAGTGCGGATACACTGGGAGCTGTAGCCACAACCCAACATGTAGGCGACCCAGGGTATTAGATGACTCTCACTGGACCCAAGCAGCAGTGGAGTTGAGCAGTCCCCTGGGTATCTGAGCAGCAGCAGGTATCTGCATATCTTTGACAGCGGCTAGGTACTGTCCATTTGAAAGAGCCAAGAGCTTTAATTTCCACTTCCTCTATGTAAAGGTTGGCTACAACAGGTGACACTGGAGATCCAACATTTTTCACACCTCGGCTCACGTGATGAAGCACATGAGTGGATCACGAACCCTAAGGGACAGCCCCCAATAGGTTTAAATACCCTGCACTCTGCACCATTTGGATGAAATCACTGGACCCATTATCAGACCCAGTAGGTCCCTGGGTTCTTCCTGGTAGGTTTTTCTGAGGATTTGGTGAAGGCATTCGACCCCATCTCCAAGGGTTACTTTGGGAGTATGGGGTATCATGCCTATTGATGCAGGTCATTCAGCCTCTGTAGAGCTGTAGTGACAGCTTGATTCATATCGCCAGCAGCAAGTCAGACTCATTTCCAGTGGATGTTGGCTTTCTCCATTTCCATTCATAATCTTTATGGAAACAATTTATAGGTGCAACCAAGAGGTGGCTGCACCATTTGGTTTTAGAACTGAAGAAGCTTGTTGGAGAGATGAAACATCTTCACGAAACTTTAACAAGTCCAGTTGCTTTCTTTCCAAGCTCCTTAGACATTGTGTTGGTTTCGCTTTTGCTGCCAAAACAGCCCTGACCCATCGAGGCATGTACTCCATCAAGCCATTCAATTCTGAAAGTGTGCTGTTGTATCGGGCATCAAAATGTTAGCAACATTTAAGCACTGTAAGCAGCAAAGTGAGGCCTCCAAACTCACTTAAATCCGTACGCTTGCCCCAGTTATCCTGCTTCTAACACATCACCTTTTTAGGATAAAATGTTCACTTGCTCCCTAAAATATCCCACCCTCCAACAGGTGCTATAATGAAGAGAAAATCATTGTTTTTCACTTCACCTGTTGGTGGTCAGAATGCTATGCATTAATCATGTCTCATACAATTTATAAACGCAGGTTGCTAACCAAACAGCTAGTGTTAGACAGTAACTTCACCCTCTCATCCAAATATAGTAATTTGAGCTTCTAAAAGTCTAACACAGCATGAGCTATTTTGATGTTTTAAAATGTAGAGTTAAAAACCAATGAGTTATAGAACATTGATGACAAAACTGAAATAGAAAACATTCTAAAAACTGTCTGTATACAGAGAAACAAATTAGTTTACCACAGTCTTTAAATTTGGCAGACGTCTTGTAAACCTTGCTTCAGGTCAACAGCAGTTACTATCTTCTAATATGACTGCAATGTGTCCACGGCGGGGCGGGTACAGTATTTACTCAGACACATATATTTTAAAGGTTGAATTGATGATTATTTTGCAGGAAAATAATATTGTGTGAATCTACCTGTGGAGCTGAATGTCATCTTCAGTTCTGACTGGCTAGAGTTGATTGGAGAACTGCTCGAGTGGGTTGAGTTTTGGGAAGGCCCTGGTTGAGTGTCCACACTTGAGGTCCTGGGCAGACCAGTACGCGATGCAGGACTCTGGGATTTGAAAATCATAAAATAATAAAAAAATAATAAAATAAAATCATAAAACAGGTTCAAAGCAAAACACTGTGAAGAAGTGTGATCACTGTGTGATTATGGTTCTATTACCTTTGACGGCTTGAACTGAAGTGGAAATTTGGACTCGGGACTTTTCAGGGTTTCCTCTCTACCAACTGAGTTTGTGTGTTCTATGTCGTCATCACTCCGGCTACAGTTGATAGTGCAGTCAGCATACGAGTCTGAGCAGAAATAAAGAAATCATTTGTGATAATATTAATGATTTAACATGGAATGATTTCAATTCCATCTATTATAAAAAAAGTTAGCAGAGACTGAAATAGCTGTTGAAGTGATCATGCTAGTAGAAGCTGTAGCATGGTTACCCGTGCTTGTGGCTGACGAAGAGCCACTTCTGCTGGCTGACGACTGATGAGGAAGATCCAGTGGTTCATCGGAACCTGGAAAGTACTGGAAGATGCACACATAGCACCCTGCATTTTTAAAGAACTCTTTCTAGGCCAGTGTTTCTCAGCCTTTTGGAGTCACGGCACATACTTCACATTAGAAAAATCACACGCCACACCACCAAACAAAAATGTCACAAAAAGCATTCCGATAATTTTTCCCTGCGCACCAGGTATAAGCAGAATTGGCTCGGTTTGCCCCCAGTATACCCTTTTTGCTTTCTTCTGACCACTACTCATGCTAGGGCCTTCATCTGGGTCGGAGTTTTCTCCAGGACCAGGTCAGACTGACTACTTTTTCTTTCTTTTTTTAAATATTTTTAAATATTTTTTTATTGAGCGTCAAGAATGTAATACAAAGATATACATGTAACAAAGTCACAATGCTTCTTTTATATGCATACCCCACCCCAAGAACATCTTGGACACCAATCCAGAGGAAAAAAAATTTTAAATGAGGTACATCAAAATTCACTATATTTAAAGATGTGCACTTAAAAGGCAATAGTTTGCACAAAATTAATCGCCATCACAACAATAAGGGTATACGGTAGCTGCCAAGCGAGTATCAGATGGGTACGGTTTTAATTTTCTCTAAATGTTTTAGCAATGTATCCCAAACGGCAAAGAATCTCTCCTTCGACCCCTTGAGAGTACAGCTGTATATATTGTGACAGGTCACTGAACCACAGAGCCACTTTGGGTGGCTTTTGTGACTTCCAATGCAATAATATCTTTCTGCGCGCAAGCAGTGTAGTGAAAGCGATTATGTTTTTGTATCTTTTCCTTAATGTTCTATGTCCTCTATCTGTAGCACCAAATATACCCATGACTACATTGGGTTGAAGCTCAGCATTCAATGCTTCAGACAGTGTTTTGAAAATTGTTGAGCAGTAGGCTTGTAAAGTTGGACATGACCAAAACATATGTGTTAAATCTGCAGAAGGATTTCTACATCTCTCACAGCTTGCATCTATGTTTGGAAATATTTTGGCCAGTCTTGCCTTAGAGTAATGAATGTGGTGAAGAATCTTGAACTGTATGATGTTTAATTTGGCACAAGAAGTGCTGTTGTTTACTCTTAAAAGAGCGCTCTCCCAGGTCTCCTGCTCTAAGTCCACCCCCAGCTCATCCTCCCAGTCCGCTCTGATCTTTGCCATTGTTATATTCTTAAAGGAGGCTATACAGTTACTGATCCTTGAGATAAGACCTTTAGGCTTAAATGTGAGTTTCAACAGATCATCAACACCAGTAAATGGTGTTATATTTGGAAAGTTGGGGTTATAATGCTGAAGGAAGTGCAAACTTGAAAGTATCTAAATAAGCTGGACCGAGGGAGGTCAAATTTTTGTGGCAAATCCTGAAAACTTGCCAAGACACGTCTATGTACATGTCAGAAAAATTGTGGATGCCTCGTCTCTGCAAAAGAGCAAATTCAGAGTCTAATCTGGCAGGAGGGAAAAGATGATTATTATGAATAGGGCTCAAATCGAGAAGATTTTTAAACCCAAAGTTCTTTTAAAATTGAGCCCATATTTTGAGGGTGTTAAGAACTATAAGACTGTCGGTGTACAGCCGTGAGGAAACTGGAAGGCTGCAGGTGACCAAGGCTCTAAGGGAGGTGGAAATGCAAGACGCCGCTTCAATTTGGCACCAATCTTCATCTGGGGTGTGGAGCCAATAAATTATTTTTTGAACATTTGAGGCCCAGTATTAATGGCCGAAATTTGGAAAGGCTAAGCCACCTAGGTCTTTAGGCCTCTGTAACTGATCCAGGCGTATTCTAGGTTTTTTCCCATCCCATATAAATGAGACCAAAGCTTTATCAATAGATTTAAAAAATGATTTTGGAAGGTAAAGTGGGATACACTGAAATAGATAAAGAAACTTGGGGAGTATATTCATTTTTATACAATTTACATTCCCTGCCAACGATAGATGAAGTGGTTTCCATTTCTTTAAGTCCAATTTGACCTTTTCAAGTAGCAGGCAGAAATTTTCTTCATAGAGATTGTGCAAATCTCGTTATATTTATGCCTAGATATTTAAAGCCATTTTTGGCTGTTTTGAAAGGTATAGCACTGCTCTATATTTGAAGAGCCAGGTCATTAGCAGGATAGCATTCACTTTCACTGAAGTTCAGTTTGTACCCAGAGATGGAGCCAAAGCTGCTTAGGGTGTTGAGGATATGGGGGACACATGAAACGGGATCAGATACATACATTAACAGATCATCTGCATAGAGGGATGCTCTATGCTCTTTATCCATCCTACGAATACCTGCAATTGATGGCAAAGTTTTGAGTGTAATAGAGAGGGGCTCTATGGCCAGGGCAAATAACAATGGGCTGATCGGACAGCCCTGACGGGTGCCTTGCCATTTTGCATCGCCTTTAGTACAGTAGTCACTTTTGCATGATTGAGTGGAAGTTCAGCTTCAGTCCTATGGGCTGCTGTTACAAGAGGAGCCTGAAGATTGTCAAAGAAATGCTCCATAGCAGAGCAGTCACTTGTAATCTCAGATGTATAAAGATTTGAATAAAACGCAGTGAAGGTTTCTTTAATTTCTTCGGGGTCAATTGTTAACTCACCATCATCTTTTCGTATTTGTGGGATTTGTTGTGCGGCTGAGTGGCATTTAAGTTGATGTGCTAATAAACGTCCGGCTTTATCGCCATGCTCATATACATAACCTCATGACTTTAACAGAAGACGTTCAGTTTTTTAAGTTGATAGCAAATTATACTGTATTTGGAGGTCTAGCTTCCTTTTGTAAAGCTCAGGAGAGGGAGAGACAGAGTACTGAGCACCTACCATAGAAATGGTTCTTGCCTATTTCAATTCATTTTGGGTTTTCTAAACGAATATGAGATGATTTCTCCCCTGATTACAGCCTTTAGGTGAAACATTATCTTTTTGGTTAAAAATTAGAAAGTCATCTATTTTTTTTTTTTTATATCATTTCACAGAAACCCTCCTCTGCCAGGAGAGTCCTGTCTAATTTCCAGGGCGGGCGTTCTGATTGGTAGAGAGAAAAGTGCAGGGGCATGATCTGACTCTACAATGGTTAAATATTCAGTACTCATATAGTCTATTCTACTATATGAATGATGTACATTAGAAAACAAAGAAAATGACTTTGTGGAAATAAAAACTGCCAGGGGTCAACAAAACCTATTTGGGCCATAAAAACAGATAATATCTTGGCTTTTTTGGAGAGATTTGTAGGTTTAGAGCTGGAACGGTCAAGTGTTACATTCATCACACAGTTCAAGTCTCCACCAAAAATCAGCTGTTTTAAGTTCATATCTGGAATTAATGATATTATTTTGCCAATAAACTTATCATCATCCCAGTTCGGGGCATAAATATTTATCAGAACCGGACTGACTACTTTTTCTTTCAAATATTTATCTATTGTTATTAGGCGCTGGTTGTCTCACAGCATGACTATTATGTAATTTCTTCTTCGTCTTCTGTTTTACTGGCAGTTGGCAACCGATGTAATTTGAGCAGGTAGTTGTACTGCCCTCTAGTGGAAGAGAATGTAATTGTTCTTCCCGTTACTCATGCTGCTGGCTTGGAGTAGTAATCAGGTGGAACCAGATAATCTTCCACGGCACAACTATATGCTGTGGCACAGTGGTTGGGAAACACTGCTCTAGGTTCATCTGATTTATAAAACCTTCTCAAAAGATCATTTGTTTAATTGTTTCTAGATATACTTCCAATTTGTCATGTCATTACTTTTAATTGTTTTACTATATTTCTTTTTACGCACAAAAACAGTTACATTGGCACTTGAGTTTTTAATGTGGCTAAGTATCTTTGACAGTTTATTATCTGACTCCTCCAGGGAAGTCGGTCCCAAATGTCAGATTCATTTTGATGGTACAAAACAAAACAGAAAAAAGTGAAAATTTCAGCCTTTAATCTTTTTAGATCACTCTGTTTAAAACACACGCCTCAGATTTCAGTGTGCAGAAAAAATTCAAAACAATGAGGGCTGAGCAGGAGATTCATGGTGATTTGAGATGGAGTGAACCACATCATAAAAAAATAAATCCAGAGAAGAACCTAAATTTGACTGAATTTCTGAGAAAACAAATGCTATCTATAATTCATTTCTTTACTGTAGACACAAACTGAAATAAAATGATAATTCGTGGTTCCATGTAGTGGCACTATACCTTCATTAGATGATTCATAGTGTTTTTGACCTCATTCATTGATGGCCTCTGGCTGGGTTCTTTGTCCCAGCAGCGTGTCATCAGAGTCTCTATGGGTTCTGGAAGGTCTTTGATCAGAGGAGGTCGAGTACCTGTCGTAGTAACCAGTCAGCCAGAAGAGAACAATGGTTTCCATTATCACAAAAAATTACTTGAAGACTGCAGTTACAGAGAGATTTCTGGATGAATGAAAACAACAAAAAATGGTAAAGCAATATCAGAATGGTAGTTGCCTTTTTTTGCATACTCTTTTTAATAAGCACCAAGTGCTCTGATTACCACTGGAATCACTGTTACCTTCACACTTCACATCTTTCTGAGCTCTTCTCTGAGCCACTTGGTACTTCTCCAGGTTCTTGTGTTCCTTCTTCCTGATGTGTCTATCACCATGGTTGCTCTTCCCTGCTTGTCAACCACTACTATGTCCAGTTGGGTAGCCATCACCAGTTTGTCCGTCTGTATCTGGAAGTCCCACAGAATCATACCACAGTCATTCTCGACATCACCTTGTTCCTCGAATTCAGCTGACTACTCAGAACTTGCCTTACTCTCTGCAGGTACTTGATGGTTGCAGCTTTCCTAGCGGCCTCTTAGT
>NW_024583040.1:10414-11995 GCF_018398535.1 Haplochromis burtoni
ATACTTGCGTTCTGTGATGTTGTCATTTCTTGTGCTCAAGGAGCCGATTTCTGAGAACTCACGGCAGTGTGCCTCCCCGAGATGTCATCCAATTTTGCGCCCAGAGATGTTATTCCGAGCTAGCCCTTCCGAGATGGTTACTGGACCCTGTTCAGTGAGGTAGCTGTAGTCTGCTCTTAGATCCGCTCTTCCAGTATTGCTCCATCTCCAGCCTTGGTGTTGCTGTTGTCATGCTGTTTCCTGCCACTGAGAATACAGCTTGGATTGTTCTGTGAAGAACAGCTGGTTCATTCTTCTGCTTCCATTTCTCTGGTATACCTCTTTAAGCGCCTGGCTTGAAGGCTATGAGTCTTTGCTTGGCAGTTTCCAAGGCCTCAGATATGGACAGATTGCTGTACTTCTTAGGCACCTTCCACATCACACCTTTCTGTGACTTCGATAGTTGGCCAACTTCCCCCCATGCTACTTTGATCTCACACAAACAGCCTGAGAGAAGAGCTTGAGAAGCTCTGGAGGATGAAGGCAACAGTGGTCCCAGTGGTAATTGAAGCGCTCGGGGCAGTGACTCCCAAGCTGGTGAGTGACTACAGCAGGTCCCAGGAACAACATCTGAGATGTCTGTCCAGGGGAGTGCAGTCCTAAGAACAGCAAAGATGCTGCACAGGACACTCGAGGTCCCAGGCCTCTCATGGAGGACCTGAGCTTGAAGGATAAAGAATACCCCCAAGGTGAGTAAGGACTTTTTTTTGTACTCTGTTAAGGTCCTCACTATCTAATAGAATCTACTCACCTCTGTGGACAGCCCACATTATGCAAAATGCAGAACCACCAATCTCGTCAAAGGGTTTCTTGCGTGTGATGACCTCCCACAGGATAATCCCCCAGCTGAACACATCACACTTTTCACTGTAGTTACTGCCTGAAGAATATAAACCAAAACCATATTTAAAATAATCTGAAAGTTATAGCCAGCAAAATACAGGTTAAAAGTGATGGTCATTAGGTAGTTCACAGTGACAAACTCGTGCAGTTGTACTAAATAAGTTTATATATCCCTCGTGTCATAGTTAATTAACTGACACCAAGTGTAGTCCTCCTTCAACACCTGCCAACACTCTGATCTTTCCTGGGTTTCTCATACATTTTAAAACCACTACCCTTTGGCTTCCTGGCTTCATTTCTCCTGGTAAGATCTACAGACAATACATTGGACTTCTTTGCTTGATCAACTATGGGACCTTATATAGACAGGTGGGTGCCTTTCTAAATCACATCCAATCAACTGAATTTTCTACAAATGGACTCCAATCAAATTGAAGAAAAATCTGACAAATGATCAGTGGAAACAGGATACACCTGAGCTCAATTTTAAGAACCAAAGTCTATAAATGTTTATATACACACACATACATACATATATACATATATATACATATATATACATATATATATACACACACATATATACATATATATACATATATATACATATATATATACACACACATACATACATATATACATATATACATACATATATATATATATATATATATATACACACATATATATATACACATA
>NW_024583040.1:12671-15362 GCF_018398535.1 Haplochromis burtoni
TGAGATGAAAAATTTATTTAATCTGTTTAGGAATAAGGCTTACAAAATTTGGGACAAGTGAAGTGCAGCAAATACTTCATCAAATAAATTTTAGTTATTAAATTAAATTATATTAAATTTTTGTGTGTTCATCTCATCTTTTTGTGGCTGGTTCCTTTAGGGGTCAACACAGTGCCTCTACCGTCATACCAATCTTCTACCTGTCCTCCTTCACTACATCTCTGAATTTTGTTGGTAGTCTGCTTCTTTTCCTCCATCCTGGCAGCTCCATAATCAAGATTTGAACATTCTTAATGTGGTATATAACAACATGAGACCAACATGAGATCATGAGTCCAAGATTGAAGAAGTGGGCAGGTTTTGAGCAGATCAAAACCTTCCAGAATTTATTTCTACACAGCTTGTGGAGGGAAAGTATGAAGCTCCTCTTGGTAAGATTAAAGATGCTGATAAATCAGCAAAGAACAACATTACCATGACAGCTACAGTCTGGATCAGCGTTGCCACAGAGGTATATCACTTGTCACTTTATAGGGTTAGGTTTATTATTGCCTCACAAAAACGTCCCGTGAAGGACACACTGGGCCAACCATTACTTCTTGGATTGAGAAGACTGCGGAAATTTCTTTGATTACTCTGAGCAAAATTGTGGTTGTTTTCCATGACAATGGCTCCAATGTAGTGGTGACTGCAAACATGTTGCAGGAAAAACATAGGTGGATATCTTACTTGTAAAATTATTTCTATTTCTATCCTTAATTACTCTAACCTGCTGCACATCCTTTCCAGCTTGAGCTCTCTGCCTAGACAATCGATACAAGTTCTTTTCTCCCTCCTTGGTGTCCAGCATCTTAAACAACTCACTATAAGCCTTTTCCACCTCTCTCTTGGCCGTATACTTAGCCTGTGAGTACTCCTGTTTACTTTCATCTTTTGTGTGTTCATTTAAGGAACACATAAGGGTTAAAAATACTAGATTTTTTTGGATTATACAAGGTATATGTATAAATGGGTATATGTGTAAATAAATAATTGATTCTTGGCAAGACCATCATTTTTATTGAAGCGACCCTTCCCATGAGTGATATAGGTAGAGGTTTCCATCTAGCCAGATCATCAAATGGAAAAATCATAGTGTTATTAAGCAAGCTTGATTGTTAAATCCCATTTCTAAAACAACAATGTGAGTGACACAAATCTAGGTACTCATTGTGACAAACAAAGATTTGAATAATATCTAAAAATATTGTTCATGGCTGACCTTCAAATACTTCTGGTGCCATCCAGGCTGCACTTCCTTTATTGTTGGTCATGTAGGTCTGAATATCACAAGCTGTTCCAAAGTCGCATATCTTCAGCACAGTACCACGAGCCACAAGCAGTAGACTGGAAAAGTACAGACAGGGGTTTAAGACTTTCAAAAAAACGTTAATCTAAAATTTATATTCTAGTATACTTCATCAAAACTGATCAAAATACCATCATCAATATGATATCGCCTAGAAGAAAAGTTAGATGATGATGCTCTGTGGAGCGTGAATGTGTGCATGACATTTCATGGCAGTCTAACAGCCTTACAGTCTTCTGTTCCTTCAATTGATATTGCAAATGTCAGCTTCAAAATGCCAAATTTCAGGATATAAAGATTCATAATCATGGCAAAATAAACATGTGGACAAAATTTCATGGCAATCCATCCCATAGTTACTATGCTATGTTGGTCAGCAGCAACAGACCGATCAGCAGGTAACACCAAGAGTGACTAATACTTTAGATAAATTGTAACAGAAATACTTTTAAACCCATGGGGAAAAAAACACATGTTCCAAAATGCCACCACAAAGGTTTTGAGTGCTCTTAAATCTCTGCACTGTTTATCATTATCTGTATCATTGAGAATCTTACTTTGGTGGTTTGAGGTCCCTATGAATTAAAGCCTTTGGCTTCATAGCATGAAGATAGGCAACTCCCTGGGCACACTGCAGACACCAGCTCATTGCATGGGATGCTGTATAGAAGGGCTGTGGGTCTGCACCATGCAGAACTTTGAGTGAGAAGCAGACATGAAAAGAAATAATGATTATATCAATAAGCACAATAATGTGAGACTGTCATTTTTCTGCTATTTCAAATGCATTGAAATTAATTAGTAAAGAGCGTGAATGGTACGGTATGGTAGCCTCCAGACTTATTTGAAAATTAACTACTTACATTGTTGTAACATTGTGCTTTACTAAATAATTAAGCAGTTTTTTTAAATATACTAAAATATCCCACGAATATTCCGACACTGTAAGAACCAGCATAACTGGAATATCGTACATTTGTCAACAATCGTTAAGATGCTTCTGCAACTGCATTCGAAGATACCCGTGTCTATTTGAATTCAATGAAGTTTCTATAAAGTCTCAAACACCTCTCACTGATGTTCTACTTTATTATATATGTTATTATGTTTATATGTTATGTAAGATAAAACCAAGCCATGACACTAAGAGAGCTGTGGGATTCTAAACTTTGGACTGTATCAAGGCACAGCTCTGGGAAAGGATACCAAAAATGTTTTTGCAGCACTGAAAGTGTCCCAGAGCACAGTAGCCTCTATTATCTTAAAATGGAATAAGTCTGAAACCCAGTCTAGTTCTTAGATCTTGCTACCCAGACAAACTAGACAATAATTAGGAATGACCA
>NW_024583040.1:16690-34190 GCF_018398535.1 Haplochromis burtoni
GCTTCTCTTCAGCAGGGACAGGGAAGCTGGTCAGAGTTGATGGGAAGATGGATGGAGCCAAATACAGGGCAATCTTGGAAGAAAACCTCTTGGAGTCTGCAAAAGACTTGAGACTGCAAGAGGTTTTCTTTCCAGCAGGACAACGACCCTAAACATAAAGCCAGGGCAACAATGGGATGGTTGAAAACAAAACACATCCATGTGTTAGAAGGGCCCAGTCAAAGTCCAGATCTAAATCCAATCCAGAATCTGTGGCAAGATGTGAAAGCTGCTGTTCACAAACGCTGCCCATCTAATGTGACTGAGCTGGAGCTGTTTCAAAGAAGAATGGGCAAAGATTTCAGTCTGTAGATGTGCAAAGCTGGTAGAGACAGACCCTGAAAGACTGGCAGCTGGAACTGCAGCAAAAGCTGGTTCTACACAGTATTGACTCAGGGGCTGAATAATTGCACACACCCCACTTTGCAGTTATTTATTTGTAAAAAATGTTGGGAATCATGTCTGATTTTCGTTCCACTTCTCACGTGTGCACCACTTTGTGTTGGTCTTTCACGTGGACTTCCAATAACATTGATTCATGTTTGTGGCTGTAATGTGACAAAATGTGGGAAAGTTCAAGGGGCCGAATACTTTTGCAACCACTGTAAATACAATAAAATCATGAAGATCAAAACAACTCTAAACCTATCACTGCTTCTTCACATCCAGACAAGATAAAAACATAATGGGATAACTTTTTTTCTTTTTTAAATTCACCAAACTTTTATTGTTGCAAATGTTGAGTGTTATATACTCACTGGATTGTCACAGAAGCCATAGAGCTTAACAATGTTGGAATGATTCACTCGGGAGAGCTGGCGGAGCTGTGCATAGACAAAAGCAGCACAGGTGTAAAGAACATATACATTTAAAAAAAGCAGTCAGAGCGTGCAAACCTCCCCCAAGGGAGCTCACTTTCTGAGCACTGTTTACTTTGAAGGGAATAGTATTCTATTTTATATATATTAATTTTGTTTTTGCAAAAAAAACCCCCAAAAATAAACATTCAATAAGGGCAAAATTAGAGATGTTTACTTTAATTACGCTAACATTATGTGGGAGCAGCTAATCCATAACAGACACTGATTTATAAAAAACTGAACATGAATAACTGAAGTTTATTACGGAAGAGGATTAGGGCCACTGGGGGGGAAAAAAAAAAAAAAGAAGTGGGCACGTCTTTTTTTTTCTTTTTTCTTCTTTTCCAGAATTCTGAGAAAAAAGTCAGAATTCTGACTTTAGACATGCTAGACCAGGGGTGGGCAATTCCAGGCCTCGAGGGCCGGTGTCCTGCAGGTTTTAGATCTCACCTTGGGTCAACACACCTGAATCACATGATTAGTTCGTTACCAGGCCTCTGGAGAACTTCAAGACATGTTGAGGAGCTAATTTAGCCATTTAAATCAGCTGTGTTGGTTCAAGGACACATAAAACCTGCAGGGACACTCGAGGCCTGGAGTTGCCCACCCCTGTGCTAGACCATCCTTAGACTTGGTCAGATTTGCTTCTGGAATATTTCTGAAAAAATGGCTTGTGTCTTCTATTATCTGAAAGGTTGGCAGCTGACATACTCACAGCAGAACCTTAGTTCACTGACAAAGGCCTTGATTTTTTGGATACTGGGGAAAAAAAAAAAAAACAACTCTGAAGGTTGGAGATGTTTTAACCAAAGACAAAACCCTTCCAAGCACTGACCAACACGTTCACAAAGTGGAGATGAAGACTGTAAAAGGAGGAACTGTCAGGCCAATTTTAGTCATTGTAATCCTCCTTTCTGGGAAAATTTGAAGTAAAACTAAAAAGCTTCTGTTTCACACTTAAAAAAAAAAGAAAGAAAAGAATTTCTTTTCATTGTAGTTTATATAGTGGCATAATAGAATCACGCCAAACACGGAGTATACTGTCTTTCTTAGAAATTAACAGATTTCAGTGCACATGTTATTGACACCAGAGCAAATGGGGCTGTTGGTGAAGGACAGTCAGGGCAGGCCTCCTGGCAGTCCTATAAGATAGGAGACTGGCTGTGTGCAGTCTGATCCGGATTATCTGGGTAGAGTGCTGTGCAAACCTGTAGAAGACTGCCCATGGTTCCCAAGTGCAGGTTGAGAAAATAGTCTTACTGTGGTGTCATCTTCTTGAAACGCCCACTTCGTCTTTGACATCCCCCATTGTATGGCACTTGGCCTTAAATTTAAGAGATGGTAGTAGAGTTCACATCAAATAATGCTGCAATTTGGTTTTGCAGAACAAGAGTTTGAATGGGGCCTGCTGCCCTATGGGGAAGGCCCTATTCAGATCAGTTAAATGTGGAATGTTTGGAGCAGACAAAACTGGCTGCTGTAGTGGGGTCTGTGTGCACAGATGCCACTACTCAGGTGCCCATCAGACACCTGATTGGCAAGAGTCAATAGCAGAAGATGCTATTTAGCACTGACAGAGAAGATCTGGCAAGTATTTCAATTTACTCAACTCTGCTGCTCAACAAACAAATGCATTTTCCTTAAAAATGTGGCACCATTTAGGGGACACAAGGAGAAGATAAGAAGAAAAGATAGCTGTAGGCCTCAGGGAAGCTGTTGCATGGTGCCATGGGTTCATCTAGTGTGTATCAGTACTGACAGGTATTTATGTTTCTCGGTCCACTGGATTAAAATGGGAGACAGCACTTCATCTACTATATGTCGTGGCATTGGGTAATTGTGGACCTTCACTGATGATAGCACGTGGATGAGTGGAGAAAGAAAGCTTAATATGAATATATTAAGAGTTGACTGAACCAACTCTGATCGGCTGTTTTGTAACGGAAAACCCAGGAGTTTGCGTTTTCTATCATTCACACTCCAATGAATGCACTGGAGAGCAACTTGGGTTTAGCTGGCACGCAGGCGGGAGCAGGCAGGGCCAGAACCACCAGCCTTCTGATTGGTGGGTGACGTCCTCTACGTCCTGAGCCACAGCCTGGAGGCAGAGCAGGTAGGTAGCCTGTGCTGGCAGTACATTCACAGTGAGTGGAGCTTTCCAGCCAAATGTGGTGTTTCAGTGTCATCTGGTTAAATCTACTTGTCCACATTTTATTTGCTTTACTGCCTATGAAAAGTTATTTTTCCTATTACATTAAGATATGTGATACTGTACAACAGATGGGCACAAAAAAGGATATTCACAGTACCTCAACAAGGAAAGCATTCCGTTCATTGTCACTCTCAATGGTCTTGATTGCTACATCCTTTCCTTTCCACACAGCTTTGAAGACAACCCCAAAAGTCCCTCTGCCAACAGCCTGAAGACAAAGAACATGGAAAATTAACAGCTGCAACTCGGGGGACAATACTCTGTTGTTATTTTCCCTTAATACCAGAAGAGGGACTACAGTAACATTTACTTTAAAAATACATTTTATTGTATATCAGTCGTCATCGTATCATATAAAATAGCTTAACTGGGAATCACTAGTTCACATATTATGAGTAACTCTGTCCTTTAAAAACCGGGGCGTCGTTATGATTACTAGCAGGTTTATTCAGTAGTAAACACTGTCATGTTTTATATCTTGTGACAGACTCTCACTGTACTTCGCAGTTCAGAACAGTACCCCTTCAAAGCGAACAAACAGATCAGACTTCTTTGGCCCATTACAGTCTAACCGAGCCTTACTCAGACAGAAACGTAGCTGACCCAAACTCAGCCACTGATCTCTAGCACCGCTGAGCTAACATTAGTTTCAATATATATCTTTAAATTACCGCTTCTACTTGGATATCTGCGTACTGGATGTCCTCAAACATACACCCAGCTAGAGTCTCCACCATCGTGGCAGAGAGCCGACACTCCTCGAAGCAAGCCGACGACGCTGGACTTACAAACTGAGGTTTATCGTCTTTTTATCAGAAAAAAAACCTTGGGGGAGTCCTGCCGAGCTGCCTTACTCATCTGTTGCTCTGAATTCAGGAAGTAGACACCAACAGCTCGCGCAGTGGCTAGATACGTCTGTGATATGCGCGCTCGTGAACGCTGCACAGCACACAGTGCCTAAATACAAGAAGTAAACAGCGCAACGGATAAGTTAAATCGTAATGAAACTGGTTTACAAACACAGTTTATTTCTACGTAAAACCTTGTGGTATAAATTATTTGTTTAAAAAAGGCCAAATCAATCAAGCTGTTAGTGATTCGCAGTCTTGAATGCTGCTTTTGTTTTGTTTTTGTCTGCACAAGAACCTCCACCAGGGGCGACAGACCACATGTGCCACGGTTTGTACAGTTTGTCTTCCCAGACAGCACGCACCATCATTGACCATGCCGCTATAAAGGAGTGCAGTTAGTACGACACAGAGTACATAACAGCGCGATGTTACGTTGAATTCGTTGATAAAGGTTAGGCTGGAGATAAGGAAGAGCGGGGGAGGTGTGATGGAAGCGAGGAGACAGGCGCCGGGAGTCGCCACGGATGGATCTGTGATCATTTTAGAGTGGCATACATGTCTCACAAAAATAAAATATTTGGAATGCAGGTAGTGGTGGAAAAAGATCAAATGACATCATATTTTACAAGGATGCTATGTGTTTTCATTCATATTTGTTGGAGAGGTTATGAGCAGATCAGTCTACTCTTCATTTTATCAGATGCAATTGATCCCAGCTTGTGAATTTTCGTTTTACCCACTTAAGTAAGCTTTTAGATCAGGGGTGTCAAACGTACGGCCCGCGGGCCAGATCAGGCCCGCAAATGGGTTTAATCCGGCCTGTGAGATGATTTTGTAAAGTATAAAAATGAGCAGCAATTTTTAAATAAAGAAACTGCTGTTCCAATTGTGTCCGTTGGATGGTGCAATAGCAATTGTGAGCTACTTTGTTTTGCCAGCGAAATTTAAACCTGATGTGCAATATGTCTCTGTCAAAAAAGAGAAAAGTGGATGCAGAGTGCAGAGTGTTCCAAGAAAAATGGTCATCCTCCTATTTATTCACGGAAGTGAATGGGAAAGCTGTATGTTTGGTGTGTTCCCAGCATGTTGCAGTGCTGAATGAATGTAACCTCTGTTGCCTCTATGTGAGTCTTCATGCCGACAAATATGACAACTTTCAAGGACAGCGGAGAAGAGAGAAGGTGAATGAACTGTTGGCGGGTCTGAAGAAACAGCAGTCTGTGTTTACTCACAGCCGAGACATCAGTGATGCTGCAGTGAAAGCTAGCTACCTCAGTTGCTAACGACATTGCACTAGCTTCAAAACCATTTAGTGAGGGTGAATTTGTAAAAACATGTATGATGAAGGCATCGGAGATTGTGTGCCCTGAAAAGCGCCAGGCCTTTGCAAGTATCAGCCTGACAAGAAACACAGTTGTCGACAGGATTTCTGATCTTTCAGCGGACTTGGACAGCCAGTTGAAGCAAAAAATAAAGTAATTTATTGTGTTTTCAGTTGCAATTGATGAAGGCACGGACATTACAGATGTTGCACAACTGGCAATTTTCATCCGCGGAGTTGATGTCACATTGACCGTCACCGAGCAGTTCGTGGAGTTGGTACCCATAGCAGATACAATGACCGCAGCTGATATTTTCACCCCACTCGTAGGGTCGGGTTAGGGTTAGGGTCGGAGTGGACTGGTCCCGCGCTGTCAGCCTGGCTACAGATGGTGCACCCTCAATGATCGGGAAGAAAGCAGGCGTTGTAAAAAGGTTCAGAGATAAAGTGCAATCTGCAAATGGAGGATGTGGTTTTTGGACTTTTCACTGTATTTTGCACCAGGAGGCTTTGTGTTGCAAGTCACTGAAAATGGATAACGTCATGAAGGTGGTCATCCAAACTGTTAATTTCATCCAGAAGCCTCAATCACCGTCAGTTTGACAGCCTTCTCAGAGAGAAAGACCACATCTATGGCCTGCGTTACCACACTGAGGTAAGATGGTTGAGCCGAGGTGCTGTGCTGAGGCGTTTCTTTGATTTACGAGAAGAAATTGAACAGTTTATGGAAGAAAAGGGCAAACCAGTGTTAGAATTTCATTCCGCAGAATGGATGCAGGACCTTGCATTTATGGTGGATGTTACAGAGCACCTGAATAACTTGAACAAACAGCTGCAAGGACGCAACAAAGTTGTCACGCAGTATTATGACAGCATACGTTCTTTCAAGTTGAAGCTGTTATTGTGGGAGACGCAGCTCGCTGGTGGTGATGCAGCTCACTTCCCCTGTCTGAAAAATGTGTGCACGATCCAAAGTGTGGCGGATATGAAGCGCTTTAAAGATAAAATAACGGGACTGTTACTAGAGTTTGAGCAACGATTTCAGATTTTTGGTGAACTGGGGAAAGACTTCAAAGTTTTTTGCTCGCCGTTCACCGTGAATCCCTTTGATCTGCCCGTCCGGATCCAACTTGAAATAATAGACTTGCAGCGTGACTCGGATTTGAAGGGCAAATTTGCCGCAGCTGGCTTGAACACATTCCATCACAATCTCTTGCCAGGTTACCCCAACTTGACAGCCCTCGCTGCAAAACTGTTGTGCATATTCAGAACCGCGTATCTTTGTGAGCAAGTTTTCTCTGTAATGAGCATAAATAAAACAAAACTGCGCTCAAGGCTCACGCAAAGGCACTTGAATCACATCCTGAAGTTAGCTGCCGCTCAGGATGTGAAGCCTGATATTGATGAGCTGGTGAAAGCTAAAAGATGCCAGGTATCAGGAGTCAAATAAACTATGCAACCCCACTGAAAGTGCTGCATGAGACACCCTGATATAGTTCTGTGATCTGTGAAACAGTTCTGTGAATCACTGAGGCACTGTGTGCTTGTGTGTTCTTTGTCCTCAGAATTTTCAAATAACTCTGAGATGTTTTATGATTAATAGCTATGTTGTGCCTGTACTATTTTGAACATACTGTCCACAGGCTCTAGCTTTATTTTTATGTTGATCGTATTAAAACAAAGAAAACAATCTGAAGTTGTTGTTTTTAAGTTATATATATACAATGATTTTACCAGTCCGGCCCACTTGAGAATAGACTTTTCTCCATGTGGCCCCTGAACTAAAATGTTTTAGATAAATGGAGTGGTGCTAAAGAACAAGTCAAAACCAGTCAAAAGTTTGTATGCACCTTCTCATTTAATGGTTTTTCTGTATGTTCATTACTATTTATGTTGCAGAATTTTGCTGAAGGCATCAATGAATGAACCTCATCGAGTCACTGAGCAAATGCCAAGAGTGTGCAAAGCAGTAATCAAAGCAAAGTGTGACCAATTTGAAGAATCTAAAATATGAAACATGTTTTTTCACACTTTTTTGTTTACTACATAGTTTTGATGCATTCACTGAGAATTTTCCAATGTAAATAGTCATTAAAATAAAGAAAGTCCATTAAATGAGAAGGTGTGTCCACACTTTTGACTGGTAGTGTATATATAATACAGCCGTATATAAGCTGTGACATATTTGTTTGTGAGAAGATAAAGAGTGATATCAAACAGAAATAAATGCTCCTTGAATTTTTACTAAACTTCAGTATTTGAAACAGAGTTACATTTCGCTGCTGTAAAATTTGGATTAAATATATTTCATATGTTAAAATAAAAAATGTAATGATGGCCATATTATATTTCCATTATAATACCAAAGTGTAACAGACTCTAGTCTCATGAACTACATTAGCTAACTGCTGTTTACTAGCTAATGTTAAATTTACTGTTGCAGCCTAATCATGTTTTTACAGTCTCATGGTCTCTCAGCCTCAGATGCATTTTATACCAATGAAACATGTCAACTAAAGTAAGACAAATTAGATAAAATGAAGATTTCCTGCTTTATTTATGTAAAACATGGTAAATGGTCTGATTCTTATATAGCGCTTTTCTACTCTCCCGGAGTACTCAAAGCGCTGTATACAACATGCCTCATTCACCCATTCACTTCTAAACACAAGTGCAAACTGAACTACATTCACACGATGAACGCATCGGAGGGCAACTTGGGGTTAGTATCTTGCCCAAGGATATTTGGCATGCAGACTGGGAAGCCAAGGATCGAACCACCAACTTTCCGATCAGTAGCTGAGCTGCTCTACCACCTGAGCCACAGCCACCTGAAACAATGCTGTATAAAACATTATTAGCCACTAATTTCATAGTTGCTAGGGAACATAGCAGAACCTGGCTGTACTAGTAAGAACGACATACAGCGGCTGGTGGCTGGTGTACAGGAACATTTGTGCTAAGTATAACCTGGAAGTACCTAGGTCTAAAAGGGGTATGCCCTCTAGGGTGGCTCACAATGACTGAGCTAAGATCCTATGGGACTTCCAGGTACAGATGAACAAACTGGTGTTAGCTAACCAACCGACAAGAAGTGGTGGAGAGAATTTTTTTGACCAGCCTGCAGGGCTAGATGGTAATTCTTTTATTTGAATTTAAATTTCAGGAAATTTAATTGTTTAGAAATATATATTTTTAAAGTTGAGTAAATGTTTAACTTAATCACCTTGTTAAATAATCAAGATTACAGTTTGTGTCCAAAATAATGATATTTGTGATATTTGCCATAAACAAAACATCCTTAAAAGTTCATAGGACCTAAGTCCTTTTCAGCATGCTTATTTCATAGGTAAGGAGGTGAAAACTCTATGGTCCATTCTTCCACCTTTCCAGGCCTGATTTGACTGAGATGATTTGTTCATAAGGTATGATGTAGGATAACTTGAGATAGTAATCTTAATATGATTGAATTTATTTTAAGCTTGGCCAAGTAGTTAGTTTGTGCTGAATTAGAAATGTATATGAAAAAAACGTGAATTTAAGATATCAATTGTAACTGCCTTTTAAAGTTAACTTTAGCTATCAGGCTAGGGATAGGATGGACTAATATAAAGTTAAAGCAGTGATTGAGGAGTCAAGATGGCAGTTTTTAAAGGTTTATTTCCTCCTAGTTTAATGCTCTGGTTCAGACTGACATTTAACTTCAGGGAGAGCTAAAGCCAACATAACAGACAAAACATCCCTAATAGAAAATAAAAGGAACTTACCTAATTCCAAAGAAAACAAATACACAACCTACAACAATAACCTACCTAACCAGCACATAAACAGGAGAAAACAAGGATTCACAAAGCAAAGGCAGCTCTCCCCTACAGGCAGTCTGGCCACAGTCACATAAGATACACATACAATTCCAAAGGTATGTAAGCCTGCACACGTATGGCAGTCAAAATGGCCAGAAGGACCAGAAACACAGCTCCATGGACTTTATATGGGGCTCTGCTGATTTCTGATTGGCTTGATTCAGGCAACAGCTCCTAATCAAGAGGAGGTGGCGCTTAGACAAAACACCAGACATTATTTCACAAAGTAAAAACTAATATCATCCTAGGGAATGTAACAGCAACTATTGTAATGTTACACGTTTAAAATAATTATGGGTTGGTTGTTGTATTTAATAGGCTTTAGTGTAGTACCAGTACTAATGGATGGTTTAGTAAGTTGATAAGGAAAAGCACAGCCACCCATTGGAGAAAGCGCCTTTCCTCATTTCATCTCATTCTTTCCGTCACTATCCATAAAGCTCATCACCATAGATTACGCTCGGTTCTCTCTTCACCATGACAGAGCAGTGTAACGTCTACGTCACTGCTTTATTACTCCTTTCCAGTCACCTTTCTCACTCACTATGTGTTAACAGACCTCTCTGCACTGAATCATACTTGTTATTAACCTCTGTCTCTCTTCCACAGCATGTCTTTATCCTGTCTTCCTCTCTCACCCCAACTGGTCGCAACAGATGGCCCCGCCCCTCCCTGACCCTGGTTCTGTCAGAGGTTTCTTCCTGTTAAAAGGGAGTTTTTCCTTCCCACTGTCGCCAAAGTGCTGCTCATAGGGGGTCATATGATTGTTGGGTTTTTCTCTGTATGTATTATTGTAGGGTCTACTTTACAATATAAAGCACCTTGAGGCGACTTTTGTTGTGATTTGGCGCTGTATAAATAAAATTGAATTGAATTATGGCTTATGTTGGAGTCAAATTGTTAAATGTTGCCATTATTGTACTTAAATTTATAAGTCTTGGTTCAAACTGTAGGATCTGTTTCTGACCACCTCCCCAGCCAGTTTGTTGGTGGGGGAGGCTCTAGTGTTTTATGGGACATCCTATGTGAGGGTTCTGTTTTCTTGTTTAGTAAACTTCCTGCTTTTATGACCCTTTTGGGGGCAGGAGGTCACAAAAACACACCCCCAAACACAAACACACACACTCACATGCACCTACACACACACACACACACACACACACACACACACACACACACACGGTTCATTAGTGTCAGTTGATAACTTTCCAAAGATTTGAATGAGCTCTTTCTCGACAGAGAATCTGGACTCTACGGGAACTTATGCCAGGCTACTTTTTCAGGACTTTAGTCCCACTTTCAGGTGGATCTCTGACTTCCTGTTTGAGAGGAAGCAACAAAAGCAGAAAGCAGCATGTCATCATCTCTACTAAGACAATGCTGACGACCCCTCACATGAACTGTTTATCACATTGTCCTCTGGCAAGAGGCTGTTGTCCATCACTTCAGTTTCAGAAGAAGCCACTGATCTACACACACAGCGGATTAGAGCAGACATGCAAATATTGTTTTTATTTTAAGAATTTAAGATGCTTCAGTTTAGAAATTTAAAATACACAATTCCACACTTCTAGTGATTTAAAGAATGTGAGCTTTCAATATTCATTCAGATGGTTTCTGACTCTAAATTTTCTTTTGTCATTAGTCAGCTTTTTCTAATGTACTGTACATTTTAAAGGTGTCCAGCTACTTTCCAACTTCTATGTGAACTTTCAACAGTTCTGCACTTTTAGCTGAATGATTTGTATTTCAGCTCATTCAACATTTCTAACTTATCAGTTAGAAATTATTACATTTCAGCTCAAAACATTCATCTATCTATTCACACTGCATTTTCTTCAGGAAATCAATTCTTTTGGTGTATATGAGAGTGGCATCACCATCATTAGAATACATGTAAGTATACTGTATTGAAATGCCGGTCTCTCACAAGGTAAGGATCATGTGTGACTGCTTTGTAACGCTGGGAACTAAAATGTCTGAGTCAGGAAATAATTCAGAAATGCCACCTCATTTAAAATAAAATAAAAAAGTACACAAAGGCTACTAACAATGTAGCACACACACATTTAGAAACACCTCTTGATGCATCTCAATCATCCAGGTAAGTAAATCTCCAAAAGTTGATTCTGTTCATCTGGATGCTACGTCCAGATGAACAGAATCAACTTTTGGAGTTTTAATAAGACCCTTTTTCTTTTCTTTAGTATTTTAATTTTATGGACTTTAAAACATCAGTATTTCAGAAGCTGTACCATCATTTTACACAAATGTTTGTAGATACCACATGCTGTTTAAATTTACAAGTGTGCATTATTCAGAAGTTCACATATTTTACCTTCGGAAAGTACTTTTGAGGTCAGTGTTACACCGGCTATAGCCGGTGAAGAGCTGACAGGCCACGCAACAGGAGGCTAATGCCTACTACCTATACTCAACTATCAATTTTATTATAACACTAAATTCATCACAAGAGAGGCTTAGAGGAGAAATCGGTTGTAGAATTATTTACTGAATATGTTGTGTTCACAATCTAGCAGGCTCACATTGTGGTTTATGAGCCATTGTTACTGCATGGCAGTAGTATGCCGCGTGTTAACGGGCGCATTAACAGGCTTCCCCAGAGTAGCAGTTTGATAGCCAGCTCTGTAATGAATATCTTTTTGAAGCATTTGTGGAAAAATGCCGCAATGCTACTTCCTGGTCTGACTGACCTATCAGTGGCTCCAACTAAAGTCATGTTGGAGCCACTGATAGGTAGGGATATTAGGAGAGTGGTATCTAATTATGTTGCTTTAATATGCTAAACAAAACAATAGACAATCTTAATTTGCTGGTGAGGACAGGGAAAATGACGTGAACAGTACATATGCTGTGTGGCACATTTAAGATTAAGGACAGATATAAAGATGTTCAAACTCAGACATGAGCTATTTTGCACCCTTTAGCATTCTGTGTCACAGAACAAGAACATACTCATTTCAGTCAGTTTAAATGAGTATGTTTGAGAGGACCTAATGGTATCATCCAAGATGATACTTGCACAGTGTAAATATGATCATTTTAGTATGAACAACTCAAATTGTTCTTTGTGTTGTTCATACCTGGAGCACAATGTTAATCATAAACATAAGAGTTTTGGTCTCAGGAGTCACACACAGTATCAAGTCTTTAAAACAAATCTTGATTCATACCAATAACACTTATGATGAAACCAACTCTTAGATAATGCAAACTCTACAATCTCAAAGGCTTGTGTCAGGTCTCTTTGTCTTTTGAGCGCCAACTGAGTTTGGCAGTGATGCAGTATTTTGCTGAGTGTCCTTACAGAAGTACACAGCAGGGTTTTTACAAGCCCACATTGACACTTCTCCTCCCCCTCCTGTTTTTCCAGGACTCGAAGTCAACAGCTGGCTGTTAAGCCCTGCGCGACTCAGGTGGCGATCTTTTATCCTCTCTGCATTGTTAAACTGGGCCTCGTGGTTCTGAGTTTGGCTGGAGAGGTATGCAGCAATATTTCTGGTCCGATAGCCCTCCTCTCTACTGCGTCCCAGTAACATGGCTATATTTGGGTTCCTCAGAGCATAGATCAGAGGGTTAATGGCTCCATTTGCCCAAGCTAGCCAAATGGCCACTGTGTCCATTGCAGGATTAAATGTGTAGTCCCCTATAGCAGTAACTAGCCCCATTAGACAATATGGCCCCCGGCAAAAAATAACGAAAACAATCATTATCAGAACTGTGGTGGCTGTTCGCATTTCACTGTAAAATCGAAGTAAGTATGCATATGTGGTCACAGGCCTGACTCGTATTTCTGAGAGCCGAACAGTCTTACAAATGTTGTAATGACAAAAACACATCAGGCAAAAAGGCAATAAATAACATACAATGATCAGACAGATGCTATAAGCTGTTCCCATGAGTGAGGTGCCAGAGTGGAACACATACATGCAGTGGTAAAAACCTTGCTTGTGGATTTCTTTAGGTGTTCGGACTACCAGATACCAAGGCAGAGAGAAAATGACAGCAGTTATCCACACTGCAATCAATAACTGGGCTGCTTTCTGTCTGCCTATTTTAGCCTGTGGTTGTCTGACAATGGAATAGTACCTATCAAAGGATATCAAAGTCATTGTCAGGGTGGCGATAATACCAAAGCAGGTGTTCAAACACCCATTGGCAACACAGAAACGATCCCCAAACATCCAGACTCCATCCTTACTGAAAAGCATAACAAAAGAGAATGGCAGACACAAGACAGCCGTGAGGAAGTCCGATAGCGACAGCGACATGATAAAAGCATTAGTCACTGTTCGAAGTTGCCTGTGCTTGATGATAACGACGACAACTGCTGAGTTACCAAGACAGGAGAGAAGGAATACAGACAGCAGTATCAGTGCCTGAGCTGCCACTATGATTCCATGGAGAACAGAGTTACTCTCAGCAGCACTCAGCACAGACGGGTTTAGTTCCTGATGGGTACGACCAAATTCACTTCCTCTTTGGTCTTTATGGTCTGACAGGTTTCCTGTGGTTTGCACTATGGTCTCTGTAGCGGTAGCCATGAGGTTGGTCACCATGGAAATAACCCTAAAGGACAAGATGGAGAAATTATTGTTCAAAAAACTGTGGACACAAAGTTTTCACTGCTGCAACCAGGTTTCTGTAAGGCAGAGTAAATCGATGTGTTGATCAATTATTAATCATTTACTAACAGACTTGGAGGAGAGACCTAACATGTAATAATCCACATTTCACTGTTTTACTCTTTGGTTCAGATGTGGATACTGGATTTTTATGTTTAAGTTGTTTTTGCTGGTTTTTAGTTTGTTTTTTTGTCTGTTTGGGAGCTGACACAGTCTCAATGGAGATGGGGTTTTGGGGGGGTAGCAGGAGGAGAGAAGCTACAGAGAGGCGTGTAAGACTGAGTCCCAATCCAGCGACCGCACGCATTTTGAGACCTATTACGTCACAGCGTCGTGACGATGGCTCTCCCAATCCGAAGTGTACTCCAAATGCGCCGTCGATTTCCCCAAATTTGAAGTGTGTTCCGGTGTACACTTCGTGGTCCCATATATCCCACAATTCATAGCGCGGCGGCGGGTGTGGATAATTTTGCTGAAAAATACGGCAGACAGCTGAAGCGGAGCGGCTGAAGAGTAAACTTTTAAAAGTAAGTACTGAATATTACGTCACTTATTTGTGTGCGAATGTTTAATAATGTAGAACATTAAAACATTCCTGTTGGCCACATGTCGGCAAAGTTATGTGACTTTAGCGATGTTTGTACTAACTTGGGTTTAATATATATTCTGAGGTAAGTTGATCTATAGTGTTGCATCATATTCTATAAGGATGTTATGTGTTTGTAGACTTTCTGCCCAGTTTGACCCATTTAGCAGACGTCAGCCTGTTTAAGGCTCTGATGTCTATTCTGTGTGACTTAAAGCAGTTATGACATGGTCTGATTTTCTCACCCAATAAAGGAATATTTCATATCAGTCTACTCTTCATTCTATCAGCAACAGTTATCACAGCTCGTACATTTTCTTTTTACACATATGTCAGATTATTATTATTGTCAGATTATTATGATTTATTACTGCTGTAATAAATGAATATAATATTGGCCATATTATATGTAAGTGAGATTTGAGAAAAGTCAGATGACTTTAGTCTCATGAACAACATTAGCTAATTGTTATTTACTAACTAATCTTGAAATGACTGTTCAGCACAGAAATGAAGCCCAACAATCATGTTTTACAGTCCCGTGGTCTCAGCCTCAGATACTCAACTAATCACAGTGATGTCATAAAAAAAATGAATGAACAAAAAAACATTTTTCTCCTTCATTTCTGTCAAACAAAACTGTATGAAACGTTTCTCGCAGTTAGTATCAAGGTTGCTAGGCAACCTGAGCAGCGTGACGAAGGCCAGACCATCCCATTTCACAAGCCTCTCACTTCCACACTTCTCATACTACAGCGTGCGGTCGCTGGATTGGGACACAGCCTAAGACTGAAACTGTTTCCTGGACTCTGGATAGTCATATTTTTTTTTATTCTTTTTTTGGGGGGGAGGGTCATAAATTTGTCCATATTTCTAGAAATGAGAGCTGCTCCATCCAAAGTGGGATGGATGCCATCTCTCCTAACAAGACCAGGTTTCCTCCAGAAAGTTTCCCAATTATCTGTGAAGCCCACATGGTTTTTTGGAGACCACTCAGACAGCCAGCAATTTAAGGAGAACATGCAGCTAAACATGTCACTCCTGGTCTGATTGGGGAGGGGACCAGAGAAAATGACATTACTATTACAGAGCCTGTTGAAATAAACTGAATCTTTAGAGCAATTGATGAAAACCTGTAGCAGAAATTGCCAAAGTTGAAATTGGAATTAGGTGTTAAGTATAAAATCTGCAAACAAGTGGGACCAGATGGTTTTCAAACTGATTTGTATAATTAAATTTTTTTTCTTAGAGCATTATATAAAGACTTTACACTAGTCCTGGTCAAACAAAAAACTGAGAAATGGAAGGCAGGGTATATAGCTTTAATAAAAAAACAAAAAAAGCTTTTCTGTGTTTAGGTGCAAAGAAGGCCTTTGAAAGGTTTCACATGGCCTTACATTAGATCAACAAATTATTTTATTAAATGTAAAGAAATGTGAATAAAACGAATTAGCAACACTATAGTTTAATTTGATAAAAAAAATTCATGTTTAACAAGATTTATTGTATTTTTGTTTCATCCCCTGGGTGAGCTGTTGTAAAAGGCCTGAATGTGTCACTACACCACTAATAGCAGTCAGTTCTAAGAATTCATAATAGTTCTGTCGATGCCGTTGGTTTTCGGTGCTATTCCTTGTGTAAATGGAGTGCATCAGTAACTTTCTGTTCTCGATTCACTCAGTTGGCTGCTGCATTTTGGTGACAGTCTCATGCAAATTTGCACGGGTGTTTATTTCTATGAAGGCATAAAAGATGGAAAAGGCACACTATCCTGCAGGCCCGTCCTCAAAGGCAACTCTGTTAATGAAGGAAGGAAAAAAAAAGCCACATCCCTTGCTTCAGACACAGTTTTAGATTAGAGTCTCTATGTTGGTTTAATGATTGCTAAAGTAGCTGCTGGTAACTCATTTAATCGTGGTCTTTATTCTCACTGTCTCCAAGACCATCAACACGGGAAAGGAAACCACATGGACCACGCCACTGTTAAACTGGCTGCTTAATAGTGGTATGGTCCATTTTGTTGGACATTTTTTGATTGTAAATAGCTCTGTGAGCACTCCATGCCTGCTGCGTCATAGAGCCTTTCTGTCTTTACGTAAAAGCCATTTCAATAACGCTCCACAGTGACCTGCATGAAATAAAGCCCAGCTTTAAGGACTATGACCTCATTGAGTGGTTCTTAGATTGACTCCAGGAAAGCATCGTCAGTACATATTCTTGCCGTTATAGCCTTCCTGTTATATGAATCTGTTTTAGCTGTAACACACCACACAGAACACCTTCTTTACAAAAAATATGCACGATGCAAAAAAGAGCAATAAGGACACAATGTTTGGGATTGTGAACACACAAATAAACCTTTTTTGAAACCACAAGTTATGAAATTCATGAATTTAGTACAATTTAAAACCACACAGATGATGTTCAAAACAAGAAATACTATGTTTCCAAGTAATATTCAGAATTTATTTAAGAATAGAGAGGGAAGGTACGGCGTGAGCAGAAAATGCAATTTAAAGCAGCCATGTGCAGCCAACGCTCTTAAAAACATGTGCATATCAGTTTGTGGAGTGACTTTGTCGAACAGCCCAGACAAAGAAATTAAAGAAAGTAAAAATATTGCACAATTTAAGATAAATATAAGCAATACATATTTTATGTGTATAAAAATGAAAGAGATTAGATATTCACATTATGAGCTGTGCTATTGTATAGAATGAGAATATCATTATATTGGTGATATGAAAAAGTATTTGTCTGTAGGTTCAAAGATGTATCTGTACACATGCATGCACATCTATGCATTTGTATATGGATATTTGTATATAGTAACCATTTTAATTAAGAAATTGTCGACAAGCTTATCTGGATAAGCCTCCTGCTCCGTTTTGTTTTAGTTTTGTAGATCATTTTGTTTGAGATGTTTTGCATTTCCTTTCTTTGTTTATAAAGTTTATACAGTAAGAAAGAACTTTCTACAGAATCAAACTGGGATTCACTGTTTGATCAAAACTGTAAGATGCCAGTTCAAAGTGGAGCCACCTGTTGCCTGTTTTTATTTAATGCATTAATAAATACACATAATACACATTTCAAATTGAAATGCATATCTGTCGATGAGT